>NC_142930.1:98571836-98574336 GCF_046866305.1 Octopus bimaculoides | reverse complement strand
TCTTTTATGTTCAATGTGAGGAAGTCTTTCATCACACACCTGTGGCCTCTTCAGTGACTTTCCATTCCACATGTTCTGAACAGGAAGAGACATATAGGATGGAAAGTTACTGAAGACCTCACAGGTATGTGACAAAAAATTTCCAAACAATAGACATAAAATAAGAATGGTAATGAACAAGTGAAGAACAAATATATAGGGCATGCGCTTATTTAGTAACAAAAAAGAAAATGACCATCTCGAAATATAACAAGATCTGTTTCAACACACAATTTCACATCAAGATTCTTGCAAAACAAATTCATAAACATAAATAAATGAATATATATATATATACACGCATACACACACACACACACACACACATATATGCATACACATATTTACATATATAACTACATATATATATATAACTATATATATATGCATATATACGTTTAATATTTTAAAATTTTGTTTTGTTTTTGTTATTGCATCACTTTGTTAAAGCAATCTCCCCTACAAAAAGCAAAAAAAAAAATATATATATAAATTGAACTATAAATGAGGAAGCCAAAAAATAAGAAGAGATAAACCTCATAGAACTTTCATAACCATCATTGTTTCTATCACTGGTACATTTTCCATTCTTTGCTACTATTACTGCTGCTGTTATTGTTGTTGTTGTTGTTGTTGCTACAACCATCACCACCATCACTACACTCCCCATTACTCTTTACCATCAGTGATCTCACCACCACAATCTTAAATTATATTAATACTATGACTACCATCACCATCATCATCACCACCACAACAACCACTAACAGTACCATTTAGTGCCCCCACCCACCCACCATCATTTCCATCCCTCTTCCACCATCATAATGGTGACAACTATGACTACAATTACCACTGACACCAACCCAACCAAAATCAACACCACAACTGTTGTCCCTACCACTAAGACTAACCACCCACAGCGCCACCATCCCTAACCACCAACAACAATACCATCATAACGATTACCACAAGCATTTTTAATTATATTGTTCTTAGATAAAATAATTAAGGAATATTGGTGTTGATATAATTAAAACTGTGTCTATTAACACCTACCACAGCCATCAACTCTCCTGCAGCCACCATCACTACCACCACCAACCACTCGAAATACCATTACTTCAACTACCATCACTGCTCCTACCATCACTGCTCCTACCACCAGCATAGCAGCTTAACCTACACTACTACTACTACTACTACTACAATGATTGAGTATTAACCACTAACATTAATGCTTCAAATAATAATACCACTACTATGATTGCCACCATCACCACCATAATTTTTTTACCATCACTACTACATACATCTACTACTAAACTGTGATTCCTTGTATAGTGTTTCTGACATTTTAACTGTCTTTGTAAATATTCTTTTCTTATTATTACTAATCTATCCATTCAGATCACTATAAGGATTAATTTACAAATGAAGAACATTTGGTATTTGCCAACATTTCAAACTATGCATTTTCAGAGATAAAAGTGATATATATATATATATATATATATATATATATATATATATATATATATATATATATATATATACAGAAAAATTATGAGTTAGAGGTTATGCAACCATCTAAGGGATAAATGTATCCATAGGCACTACTGATGTATTACCTCACTATGTACAGGCCTTGCTATAAGGTTAACAGTAGTTGGTAATTTAAATGGTAAACCATGGTTTATTATATTCAAGTAAGAAAAGAAATGGAGCAACAATTAACAATTAAAAGTTGATCATTAGTATTAAAAGGTCATAGTTTAATTGTAGTTAAAAAACATTTACAGCTGTTTCTGTTTGTGATTTTTGAAGTAAATGTGCATTTATCTCGTTCCATTTAACAAACATCGTCAGAATGATTTAGAGTTTATTGGAGGGATATAGACAGGAGGAAAAGGAAAAAAAGGAAAAGTTTTTTCCTTTTTTTGAAGTAAATGAAAATTTACTTAAAAAATAACAAACAGAAACAGCTGTAAATGTTTTTTAACTGCAATTAAACTATGACCTTAATACGAATGATCAACTTTCATATATAATATATATATAAAGAACAATGAGTCTCACGCATGCATGCATGTATGTGTGTGTGTGTATGAGAGAGAGAGTTTCCTGAACTTTTTCTAGCTCATTCTTACTCTGACTTTCTGTTTTTGGGTCTCTCTTCCAATGTTAATTTGGTCTCCTAGATAGCAACTGCTATTAACTACTTCTATGGACCCTTCCAAGCATTTTGAAGCAGTTAGGAGCACTTTTTACAGATAAAATATCCTTTGTTAGCTTATCTGTGAAATCCCAACACCTCTTGCACACCCCTAGTTTACATTTGACACACAGTTTAGAATTTTTTCCTATTCCTTTCCAACTATCAAGTATGATGACTACTTCCCTAATGGTTGTACAGATGTTCTACTAACTAAAACTTTTAGATTCAGCAATGATAACTATG
>NC_142930.1:98554336-98566836 GCF_046866305.1 Octopus bimaculoides | reverse complement strand
TTTAAAATTATTTATTCTTTCCCAACATGCAAAGTAGGCCTAACTTTCACTTTGCTTATAGCCTGATAATTATAGGCTGTTCTAAATCCAAACAGATGCACATGATGATCAAGGTACTTTCCCTTTTGTGAATTTGATGGTTAAGTGATCTATAAAAAATTTATGATTATACATACATTTGTGTGTATATATATACACATGTGTTTGTGTGTGTGTGTGTGTGTATATATATATATGTATATATATATGTGTGTGTGTGTGTGTGTGTGTAGCATATATATATATGTGGATGTGTACATATAGATGTGTATATATATATATATATATATATATATATATAGATAGATAGATAGATAGATAGATAGATAGATATGTATGTATGTATATGTGTGTATGTATAAACATATACATGAATACACATGCACACACATATGCATTGAATTATCCTTCAACAGTTTATATCTTTCAACTGTCTGCTGTTGGTTGACTCCACTAGTTCTTTATACATTTTTGTCTTGATACTGTTACTAATTTTGTCATAGATTTTGAAACATTCTCTCTTCTTGCCATAAATTTTCTCTTGATTCACCTGTATAGCTTGCTCCATACCTTTCTCACTAATCTATATATGTCTGTGTTTCAATGTAAGTGTGTACGTTTCTGTATATAGATAGATAGATAGTTAGATAGATAGATAAATAGATAGATAGTTTGATAGATAGATAGGTAGATAGATAGATAGTATATGTGTATATATATATATACAGAGAGAGAGAGAGAGAGGTAGATAAACAGATATGTTTCTATATATATGAACACATGTACACGTGCACATGCATGCGCACATATATTGAATTTCATTTTAAATAAGAAAAAGTCTATAGGCCTGAGACATCTTCCGTATTTGTTCTGGTATATGTTTGTGTATTTACTTATACTTGTAAATACCAGATTGACATTAATGCACTTTTCATATTTGTCTCTGATATCTCTAATTTTAAAATCTGGAGATATTGCCAGCAGCCATTTTTGTTTTCATTTATATTTATTTATTTATGTATCTGTGTACATAAGCATTGCTACAAATACTTTCATGGGTTTTATAAATGTTTCAGCTAAAAATTGTAATTTTCATTAAGAGAAATCAGTCAAATGCAAATTGATTTATAAATAAATATATATATATATATATATATATATATATATATATATATATATATATATATATATATATAAACATTTATATATATATATATATATATATATATATATATATAAACATTTATTTGACATTTCTGTCTTACAAATTGATAATATTGTTAGGTGTTCTAAGTACAATCACTGAATTGTGCAACACTACTTTGAATACAGCTGTATTTAACATAATGTTCACTTAATGACGTTTATCTCTGCGAAAAGAAATTTTTGATATTTTCTACGAAAGCTTTCTGAGTAGAGTTGCAGAACCAATAGCAGACAAGAGCAAATCCCAGATTTATGTTATTATTAGCTGCGATTTGAACTCAATAAAACCAAGAAAAGATCAATTATATATAAGATGTATGGAAATGTTGTTGACATATTGTATTGATTCAAGATATTTGATATATTGGTCCATGATCAAAATTCACTCTCATCTGCGAACACATAAATTATAGCTCTTCTAAACATCTAACCTAATAGGTTATATCAGAAAGCAGCATTAATGTATTTCCAGTAATACCCTGGTTTACATATGTACATATGCATATGTGTGCATGTACCATCATCTGCATCACTTGTATATGTTTGCATTTGTGTGCATGTGTGTGTGTGTGTAGCATTAACTGTTGGAAAAACAAGTACTCAATACCATGATGATATTTCAACCAAAATAAAATACATATATATATATATATATATATACACACATACATACATACATAAAGACATATATGCATAATATATTTATTTATACAACCTCACTGTAAATTCATCATGTGTGACTATGTCATAGTAAATACATCTCTTGCAATTTCATTATATGTAAGCCAATGCATTGTCAATAAATTCATTGTCATGTTATCTTTCTTATCCACAGAGTTGCTACATCACTAAACATTATTTAAAGTTTTTATTCACATAGAATATATGTAACGTTTCAGAAACATTTACAAAAATAATTCACAGATAAAAAAAAAAGAAAAAAAACTTCTAGCTGGCAATCTAGAAATTTTTAGAATTCTTTAAAGAGGCACAATGAACAAAAAAAAAATGAAGTAATACTCAAATAATATATCTCCGCTGTAAAGATTTCAAATGAAAAAGAATATTTAAGAAAGTGAGATGAGAACTCAACACATTCTGAATATCAGAATCATTAAATACTGAAATATTTAAGAAATCTTGCTCATATGAGGGGTGCTGAAAAATTCCTGGCTTCAAGGGTATTGTGAAGGGCTTGGTTAGAGGCCCAACCTTCTGAGTTCTTTTACAGGCTTAGAAAAAACTGAAGGACCACTGCAATATGTGTATGAATATGAGAGGGGAATATGTTGAATAAAATTATAATTGACTGATCCTCCTGTATTTTCTTCAACCCAAAACCAAGAATTTTTCAGCACTCCCTCATAATTTGTCTGTTTAGATTGTTTCTTTCCTTCTCCATTTTGAAACAGTGTTATCTTCAAACTGGATTTTTTGTTTGTGATTCTATTTTTAAAAAGTAATTTTAATTTGTTAATTTGTATATATGCTGAGTAAATTTGATATTAAATATATTTTGTCTTAGTTCTTTTTCATTGTTCATCAAATGCAACATATTTACTATGCGAACAAAATGTTTAAATAGTGTTTAGTGATGTATTTACTCTGCAGTTGAAAATTATGATGATGAATTTACCAATGATATATTGGCTTGTGAGGGATGAAATTACCTGGTGATATATTTATTGCAATCTAATTACTCCTGATAAATCTACTGCAATGGATTTATTACACACCATTTATATGTTTGAATGCACAAATGAGAGAAAAATTGTACAGAAACCCTACTACATGTATCCTAATAGGGTTTATTTATTCTTGTTTTGCATTCCTGAAACTGTTAATTATGTCCATTCAATCATTTATTTGCCACACAAAGGTTTGCACTTAGGAAAAATACTTACTGCATGAATGGAAAAGTTCATCAGATTCAAACATATATATACAAAACGACACACACACACACATACACACAGAAGAAGAGATAGATAAATAGATAGATAGACAGACAGACAGACAGACATATATACAATGTGCACAAAGAGTAGTACAAAGATAGATGCTTAGGTGCTAGTTATAGTTAAGTATTATAAAGAAGCAGTTTGTTGCAAAGGATCACATCACTTATGCCAATAATACACTTGATAACATTTCTATCCCTAAGAAAATGTTAATTTCAAGTGTTCATTCCAAATGTTCAGGTTCATGATCACAAGAAAGGCTCAACCAAATATGCTCTTTTGTACCATATCAGGCTTTAATTCCTGACATATATGACATATACAAACATGTATATGATATATATTATAAATTTCTTGCAATGATTTTAAAGAAGGTACATTGCTCATGGCACAGTGCCTCACTGAGGTGATGTTACTTTCAAAAAGCTACGATTACATAGATTTAGAGGAAACAAAGGCAAGAACAGAAGAGATTTTTAAAAAATTAAAACAAAACAAGAAAACTGTTATATGTGGTGGTTGGGCTTACTTCAAAATTCTGGTGGATATTTATTGTGCTGTTGTTTATCTTTCGTGTCATTATTATTTTTGTTAATGTTTGTGTCATTATTATTTAATATGAGAGTGTTGGATTGTATCTGACTGTTTAGTTTTTTTAGTTTAGAAAAAGAGAGTTTGATAATAAGGGGATTTGACTGTGATTTCTACCAAATAGAACAAGCACATTGAGGCACTTCCATGAGGTAAAAATAACCAAAATTATTCCTTTAATGAATGGTATTATTTTAACCACCATCATTTACTGCAAATTACATAAACCCAAAGTAATATTATAAATAGCAGAGATTCAGATAAGTGCCAACATCAGTAACAACCTTTATAGATAGCTGTTTTAATCACTTTCTGCCTTAATCGTTTTGATACCAACTGACCTGAGACTGCTCTAGGTTCTGTGATACAAACTTCCTGTTTAAAGTGATCTAAATTGAAACTTTTCATTAAAATTTCAAGTTAATTTGTCTCAAACAACATTTTTTTTTTAAATAATGGCAAAATTATTTTATTAAATTCTTCATTATTTTCAAAAGTAAGTGAAACAAAGACAGTGTATTTTAACAGAAATATGGTAACAAAAAGGTTGATCTCTGCATGGTCTAGTTATTTAATTATTTTGTGCTCATGGATTTTCACTTTCTAATATGAAATTACTTCGATTGGTTGTAAATGACAATGGTAAAGCATTAACCAAAATGTGCTTCATTTGTTTTAAAATTAATTGAGATGAAGTATTATTAATATTGATATCCTTTACTGATTGAATAACTTGGATTATTATATTTCACAATGAAACCTTAATGTAGACACTAGATTTGCCAGAAATTGCAGCCAAATCTTCTTATAATCATAACCTACTATTCAAAACAAGAATCACATGCACTTCCATATTAAACAACAACAAAGATATGAATAACAATGACTATAACAAAGAAGAATAATTAACATGAAAAGCAATGCAAAAGATTTGGAATCCTAGATATTTAAAACAGAAATATGAAAAAAGTTTCATGAAAAAAATTATGATTGAAGGTGCTTATTTTGAAATTTTGTTAAATCAAAAGCTACAAGAGTAAAATAATTCAACAACACTAACATGAAAATTCAAGTGTGTGATATTTTTGAAAACAGAAGTGACAAAGAAATGAGCAGCCAAAGCTGGAGAGAGGAAATAAACATCACAGGAAATAACAATCACTTCATTGAAACAGGATGATATCCATGCTGAAGTTTATAAATAAGACAAGATGAAATACATTTTTATAAAGGCATATATTTAAATAGGAATTATTACATGTTTACAATATATTCCTTGTAGACCGAACACAACGGTCATGTATTTTGGGCTATAGAAAATCAGGGAATATTTTGATTGCTTCTATTTCCATTATATATACATATATGTGTATGTGTGTGTATTTACACACACACATATATATATATATATATATATATATATATATATATATATAGTCACTTAACAATTCATAAGTCAGAAAAAATATGAACTTGTATATTTGTCACTAGAGTGGGTTTATTAATCAAGACCTATTTCAGCCAATTGTAGCAATTGGTTTCATACTGGGTATTTGGTAGCCACATATTAGATAACAGGGTACTTAATTAATACCACAGAGATGAGAGATATGTGTGTGTATATTCATATATATACACTCACACACACACACATATGAGGTGCAGATGTGGCTCTGTAGTTAAGATGCTCGCTTCAGGTTCAGTTTATTGTGGCATCTTGAGCCCTAAGCAAGTCAAAGCCTTGTGAGTGAATTTGGTAGACAGAAACTGAAAGAGGCCTGTCAATATTATGTATGCTTATAGGTGTGTGCCTGTGTGTACATGTGTGTGTTAGTATCTCCTTGTCTTGACATAACTCATTAGTTGTAAATGAGTGTCAGCAGTGCGTTTCATTTCTAATCTGTAAAAATATGCCTGGCCAAGGGGAAATATTGCCTCACTTGGAAGCTGGTGGGTGTTTGTTACAGGAAGGGATCTGCCTCATTAAATTTCATCTAACCCATGCAAGTATGGAGAATGGACATTGAAACAATGATATAAATAAATATATATATATGTTTATATATATATTAATATATCATTATGATATAATAAACATATATATATAAATGTATGCATGTATCATAACATAAATATAATTACTGGTATCATTTATGTCCATGTTCCATGTGCGCATGAGTCAGGTGATCTGATGTCATCCAACAGGTTCAAAGACTGCATCATAATCCAGTGTCTGCCTTGGTATAGTTTCAATAACTGGATGCCCTTCCGAATGCAAACCACTTTACAATGTGTACTGGGTGCTTTTTTCATGACACTAGCACTTGTGAGTTCACTATACCTTTTCCCAGTGCTTGCATTGGACAGATGTCCTCTCTCGATACGGTGTTAAATTACTTGTTGCAGCCCTTTGTCATCTTTCATAAGACTAACTCCAGAGATCACCCTTCACTTTTTTCTATACCTACCTTGGTTTTCACCTTCTGTAAGCTCCTCCCACTTGTACCAAAGGGTACTCTATTTCCGACTCTTAGTCTCTACATACATCACATGTCCATACCAGCTCAATGTTTTCTCTATCATAATACATCTTATTCCTCTTATATCCCAATTTTTTTCTCAGCTGATTTGTGCTTCATTTTTCCTCATTACAGATCTAGTAGAACATTCTCACCACATTATTTTTCAGTTTCTGTTCATCTTCTATAATCAATTCCCTTATTTATACTATTATGCAACTTTATGCATCACAATTCATTCACAAATGTCACACAATCTGCTGGAATAGGAGAGAAAACCTCATTGTTGCCAGCAGAAGTAAAAGATCCTTGATCTCATGTTTTCACTGTTCAAAATGTCACCATGATCATTGATGAGTATAAATTTTTTATTCACATTATTTACAATGTAATAAAATAAATATTTAATTATGCTTCCTACAAGTATAATATACTTAGAAAAAATGTAATTATTTTATATACTCTAAAGGCATGTGAATGAAAATTGAATTTATGTTGCTAAACAGTTAACTTTTTAACTACACAGTCATTATTTATATATTGTCAGTTGCTTCAAATTGTGGATCGCATTGACAATGTAATATAGTAATGCAACATAATAGTAAACTATTCTATCATTTGATGGGCAATGGTGAATACCAGAAGTGGTAGAGCAAAAGACATAGCTAAGAAACCTAACAAGATTTTGCCATTTAGTCAGCTTAGACTTTTTACTTATTCGTATCTTTACTTCATTGGACACTAAACTCTGCTTGTGAAGACCTGTTGAGGCAAGTGAATTGATATTGAAATCAAAATAGAACCAAATTCGATGATTGGCACCCATGCCAACCTCTCCTTCATTGGACACTAAACTCTGCTTGCGAAGACCTGTTGGGGCAAGTGAAATCGAAATCGTAATTGAACCATATTTGATGACCAGCACCTGTGTCAGTGGAGCATTAACAGCACCATCCGAGAGTGATCGTTGCCAGAGCAGCTGTCTGGCTTCCGTGCTAGTGGCATGTAAATAGCATCATTTGAGCCTGATCGTTACCAGTGTCGCCTTACTAGCCCTTGTGCCGGTGACATGTTAGAAAATCATTCAAGTGAGGTTGTTGCCAGTGCCGCTGGACTGGCTCCTGTGCAGGTGGCATGTAAAAAACACCATTTTGAGCATGGCTGTTGCCAGTATCACGTGACTGGCCCTTGTGCCAGTGGCACGTAAAAGCACCCACTACACTCTCAGAGTGGTTGGCATTAGAAAGGGCATCCAGCTGTAGAAACTCTGCCAGATCAGACTGGAGCCTGGTGCAGCCATCTGGTTCACCAGTCCTCAGTCAAATCGTCCAACCCATGCTAGCATGGAAAGCAGACGTTAAACGATGATGATGATAATGATATATATATATATATATATATATATATATATATATATATATACACATATAAGTTTTTTAAATCTGCTTTTCCTTGGTGGCAAGGGTTGGGCGAAGATTTATTGAAATTACAGTTTACAGCCAGATGCTATTCCAATCACTAACACTCATACATGTATGATATATTTGTAAGTTTTTACAAATATACATGTGTGTGTGCATATAATTTATCTTCATATGTATGTGTGACTCTGCTGATGACTCTTGTCTCTTTAGAGACCATTTGATATGTGTTACTTACTAAATTCGAACATCTACTGGCATGAAAAATATAAGTTCCATTCAAGTATTGGAAGAGAATATAATTGATTGTGTCCTTACATCAAAATTTGAACCTTAAGTTCCATTCAAATATTGGAAGAGAATATAATTGATTGTGTCCTTATATCAAAATTTGAACCTTATGGCAATGTCGGAAGCCATTTAGAGATCAATTGAGACAATAAGGCAAAGTTTTTAAATCTGCTTGAAAGAGGAAAAGGAAAACATTTTCTAGAAATATCACAAGTAAACCCAGAGACATGTTTTGTGATTACATGATAAACTTAGTCAACTGGCAGGAGACCTAAGGATAAACCAAGAACAAAATGGCTGGATAATATTTATAGTCTCAATTGGTCATACTAAGGAATTCAACCATAATGTCTAATGACAGCTGCTCCTATTAGGCCTCTTTGGAGGAAGTGCCTAAGGACTCTACCCAAGTGACCCTCCTAGGTATAGTGGGGGAAGAGGATGGAGTGATGACTGGTTGGGTAGTGCAAAATATCATTGTTAATTATACAGATCCATATTTAGCTGCTCTCAGATTAAAATTTTGTTATTCTTAAAATTAATTTTTTTCCCCCTATGCAAGTGTGATATGTTATGACAGTTGAAACCACTCATGTACAATGTTTTCATTTTCACATTTGAATTAACTTTATTTTTTAACCTTATGGTGGCATTACTGGTAGTTGACAGGAGGACTGTAGGGAACTACTTTTTGAAATATGATACACAGGTGGTTAAAAATGTTAGTTTTCAACCATATTGTTTTGGGTTCAATCCAACTCTGCAACACATTAGGATTTTAAGTGTTTCCTACATGGCCTTGAATTGGACAAATTCTTTTGAGTGAAATTGTGTAGGTGGAAACATTACAGAAGTCCATCAAAAGGACTTAACCTGTTCTTGGGTAGTGAACTTAATCAGTGGTCCATTTGACACAACCTGCTGGCTTTGGGTGCCTTTAGTGGATTCCACTCAGTTGTAATCATTTAATACTGGTTCCTTGTCTCAGGATACCTTTGCCCTTTCATCCCACACATTAGAGAAGCTCTGAAATGGGTGATGGGTGCTACTATCACATTCCTTTTCAATTATAGTCAAAGAAAAAGTAAATAATAAATAGAAGCAAATTAAAAAACTCAATCTTTAGTCAAATGAGTCTTCATAATAATAATGATAATTAAGATAACAACTGTTTCAAAATTTTGGCACAAGGCCTGCAATTTTAGTGAGAAGTTATTGACTGGTTCTTTATTTTATCAATGAAAGGCAAATTTGACCTCAGTAGCTTTGAAATTTAGAACATAAAGAACTGGAAGAAATGCCACTTAGCATTTTTTCCAATACACTAACAATTCTGTTTGCTAGCTGCCTTAATAATAATAATAATAATAATAATAATAATAATAATAATAATAATAATAATCCTTTCTACTATAGGCACAAGTTCTGCAATTTGGGGAGAGTGGGAAGGCAGTCAATTAGATCAACCCCAGTATGCAACTGGTACTTAGTTTATCGACCCCGAAAGGATGAAAGGCAACGTTGACCTCAGTGGAATTTGAACTCAGAATGTAATGACAGACAAAATGCCACTAAGCATTTCACCCGGCATGCTAATGATTCTGCAGCATGCTGCCCTCAATAATAATAATCTAAGTACTAAGTCTTATAATTCTTGAAAAGAGACCCTGTGAGACCTTTGACAACAGGTTAATGTCTGCTCTTACAGAATAAACTGAAACGGGTAAGATCAAGAGCTCTGAGAAGTAAAATTTCATAATGATAATAATAATATAATTTAAATGCAAATCAAGTAAATAGAGGAAAGGATTAGTGGATCTTTTTGACACGGTTACTTGATCAGAAGAATGAAATTTAAACTCAGCAGGACTTGAATTCAGAACGTAAAATGTCAGAGCAAATATCATAAATCATTTTGTTCAAAACTGCAACAATTTTACTAAATCAACATTGCTGTTTGGTTTCAGTAGTGTTTTTGTACTACAAAGTATGTGTCCTCTAAACAGGACTAGATGACTGTGGTACTGAAGCAAAAATAATTTTTAACTTGGGCACATGGATGTAGATTTTGTGGGCAGAGTATACATTAGTAAATCAAAATCAACTCTAGTACTTACTTTAGCAATGCTAAAAAGATGAAAAACAAAGCAGACATTAGAGGGGATCCGAGTTTAATCCCATCAAGGTCAACTTCTCTTTCCTTCTGAGGTTGTTAAAATAAGTTCCAATCAAAAGTAATAATTACTACTTCTGATTCAGACTCAAGGGGAAGGCAGTATCATCAAATCCAGTAATTTACTGGTGCTTTATTGTATCAGCCCTGGGTGGATGAATGCCAAAGTTGACTTTGGCAGGATTTGAACTCAGAATATGAAGATTTGTGAGGCATTTTGTCTGGTACTCTAACAATCAATTCTGCCAAATCAACTCCTTTATAATGATGATAATGATAATAATAATAATACTTTTTTTGTTGCCCACAGGAACCCATATATTCAATATTAAACATTTTAGAAAAGAGGTTATGAAATATATGGGATGTGTGTACACAGACACACACAGATGTATATATACTCATCCACAAAGAGTTGAAAAGCCATCACTTGGATGGAATAGAAGTATCCCACTGTACTGACCGGCTTCCTTTCTAATCACTCCTGCAACCTGGATTCTACAAGGTTTCTTCTGTGCATCTGTAGCTTCAAATTGGATTTCCATCATCCTATTTGTATTTACTTGAGGTTAGTCTTTTTCTTTTTAGTCCCCTCTTTCTTTTCTCTGTGGCTCCCTGTCTCAATCTTCCATTCCCTCCCTAGCATCACATGACAAAGCAGTACTGTTGATGATCACAATCTCTTCCTGTTCCAGGCACTCTTTGGCCTTTGGATTGTTGTCAGTCTCTGGTGCTGTTTACAGTGAAGATGGGATAATTTTACTTGTTTCCACTCTAATCTCTGACTTGGCAACTGTTGCTGTTTGGGGAAACAGTAACAGTGAAGGTCTCTTAGGCTTGCTGTTGTTGCTATTGCATTTGCTACCGTCCAACACTCGCTTTTCTGTCTTTCGTTTTCTCCCTTAAATGGTACTTATTACTACGTACATAGCCAGTAGATCTTCTGCCCTATACCATCAGTTAAAATGACTTTCTCTCTACTCCTTCAATGGGATATAGATCCAGGGTAGCATTACGGTTTTTCAGGTGCCAATAGGGCTTATATGTCCATATTGATCCCATCCAACCACATATTATTCCAGTTCACTTCTGTACTCACCTCAAACCCATTACTAGTGCCTAAAGAGGACAAGCCAAATGCTGATGTTTATGCCAATATCTTTGATGGAGATTGTAGCATTTTTAAGTTCATGTATTACTCCCTAGCATGTGAGCAGGAATAGGGTGTGCACTAACACCACCTGTCTTCTTGTCTCAACAAAACTCATACTTCTATATATCCTGCCTTGGTAGACAGAACACACATCCTACCACATAGGGCCAGAACTGTTTTTCAGCTCTTCCTTTGAAGGTATACAGAAAGCTCTTGTTTTACAACACACAGAGAAGTATCATCTTCTTCCTTGTCATTCTCTTGATAAATTCAACAGGGGAGGAGATACTAGCTTTTGTGATGCATCATACCCTCTCTCTCTTTTCTTTTCTTTTCTTTTTTTTTTTTTTTTTGAGCTGGATCAAGTTTAGTCACTCCTTTCTTCCATAACATTAGTAAATGATGATAAAATTTTACTGTTGCCATTTTTGGCAAGTGTTATTTTTACTTAATATTGCTCTTTGTGTCCGACTCAGCACACGTAACTAAATTTACTGTATGTATGATTAATAAGCATAGGTGTTTGTTTGTTATCATTAATACTACCACTACTGTGGCAAGCATTCCTTCCTGCCAGTTCTGAATCAACCGTTTTGCAATGTATGAATTTTGAAAATGTGTGACAGTTTTAAAACGTCTGAGAATAGAACTTTTCTATTCCCCAGTTACAGGAAATTCACTTGAGTCATTTGGTGGTAAATCAAACAAACAAACAAACAAACAAAAAATCCTTACATTCTCATCAATTAATCTTGAAGATCTTTTGCATGAATTTCTTTGAAAACATGATCATTTGCACTATACAACAACAACAGTAACAACAACAATAATAATTTGTTGTTTCACAATGTTGAATGCTTTGGCAAAGTGTTGCATACATTTTGTATCAACCTTAGTGATATGATATTGTGATAGTTTTTGTATTGTTTCATAGGCTTAGGTGAGAAACCTTGCTATTGTATCATTTTTGTTTCATGAATCTTTCACATTGACTCGGTGGTAGAGTATTGAACTGAATACATAACAGTATCAGATTTGGTGCCTTACTGTTCTGAGTTCAATCCTTGCCAAAGCCTAACAAATTAATTTTCTCATACCTCTGCAATTGAATGTTACAAAAAAAAAAGAATAATAAAATAAAAATGA
>NC_142930.1:98501836-98549336 GCF_046866305.1 Octopus bimaculoides | reverse complement strand
CAAACATTTGATTGGTTGATACAGTTGATACCCTTTCATTTACATTATCTTCTTCAAGTCTTCTAACTGGCAAAAAATAAAGCTGCTTTTTTTTATCTTATATGATAAGGCTGCAGTCAAAGTAATGGCCTGGAGAAGATTTAGTAGATATTGCTATTAAAACAGCACCAAAAGTCCAATTATTGGTTAATGCAACAGTGCTAAATGATATCAAATGATGATAATAATGAACAGCAAAATTTTATGCCCAAGTAAGATTAAATGTAAATGCTGGATGTATGAGCATCAGTAGCTCTGCACCCTTTACATGTAACATGAAATAAAGCTTGCACACGTACAAAACCTACACACACATCAATGCTACTGAAGTAAATGTTAAAGAATCTATGCTCAGATTGACATAAACTAATCTGGGAACCTTTTTGTGGTTACTTGGCTGGCTAGAAATAAGCAGCCAAGTCTTCTTAAATCACACCCTACTATCTTAAATATGAACAGAACATATTGGCTTATGTAACCATAGACATGCCCCTGAAAACAATGCAATACTTTGATTGTAGAGTGCTCAATCAGGGCTGACCTGGAACTAAACAACAACTTGTATAAAACAAATATGTTTGCCCTACCTATGCTGATCTAAGAACCATTCTGCGGTGCTAGAAATATCAGCCAAATCTCACTTAAATCATGATAAAATGGGTTAGGGAACATTAGACATAATCTTAGATTTTCTACAACTGATACAAAAAGAATGGCTGGAAAGATTCTTATGGCAGGTTAGACTGGATCAGAGCTGACTAGGGCTAAATAGCAACACCAGCTCTTCACCTAGGGACATTTCATGTATAGCATCTACACATGTAATATCTTCATATATTAATCATAAATGTGTCCCAACAGGCCCTCATTTCATGTATAATGAATGCAAGAGGTTAAGGTTGCTGAATCACTGACCACATTATAAGTTCAAAGTTCAATAGTTTGGCCATTGTGTTATGTCCTCAACCCCTGTTCTAAGCAGGACACATATTTGTTTTGTTCAGGTTCAGGTTTATTATATAAATTATAAAATAGATTCTACTGCTGCTTCATGGTTGAATAGTTTAACAGTAGGAAGCAGCATCCAGCTGTGAAATCAATTGCTCTAATAAAAGAAAGAAGTGAAACCGCTAAACAAACCATCTCATCATGCATAGAAAAGTAAATGAAAAACAGAGGGGAAAAATGTATGATATAAGTACAAATCCATTAAATGCAAGATGTGGACATGCAAGATGGTGCACCTTAGATACATGTGCAAAGTTTAACACCAATTACACCCTTACTACAGATACAGTTAGAAGTAGTTGATGTTGAGTTCTTCAATATTTTTATATGCTAATTAACTCTTTCTCATTCTCTTGTACTTTCATATTGCTACCTGATATATATATATATATATATAATATATATATATATATATATTCATAAATTTTCAGTGATTCATTGACTCATTGACATAAGTATGGACATACATACACAGATACATGCATGATGAGTAATCACACTTACTTTTATACTACAAAAACATATCCATCCATTACATGACTACATGTATTTCCACATATACACCTACAAATATGCACCCATGAAATTGCTTGTTCACCAATCTCTGAAGCTGTCTCCACACAAACAAAAAAGGTATTGCTATTTTGTGACTCATTGGCTTGAATTCTGTGAAGACATTAAATAAATTAGAAAAAAAGAATAGATACATTCATATATGCACGCGTGCACACACACACACACACACACACACATGTGGAGGCACGTGGCATAGTATTTAAGGTGTTGAACTCATGATTGTAAGATTGTGGTTTCAATTCCTGGATCAGTCGATGAATTGTGTTCTTGAGCAAATCACTTCATTTCACATTGCTCCAGTTCACACAACTGGCAAAAATGCATAATCCTGTGACCAGCCGGTGTCCCATCCAGGTGGGGAATATATGCACCAGGAAACCAACCCTTATGAGTTGTCATACCTCTAGAAGGTAATTTTACCTTTACCTTTACACACACACACTCACACACACACACACACACACACACACACACACACACAGGAGCTCTTTCAGAATAATTAACAGACTTATTGAATACGCAAACACACCAACTTACTCACACATCACATGCACCTAGGTCAAACATATACAAACTTCTTAAAAGTGGACAGACATCCTTCATCATACTATTTTATTTGTGCAAGCATTCTTTATTAGTACAATACCCAAATGAGTTAAATCATTAAACACTGCACAAAACATGTCTACCTTAACACATACTACAGTAGGAATTTATATGCATCAAATGGCATTATTTTGTTTATGAAAATAAATGTTTCCAAACAAAAAAAAAGTGATAATGTCTATTGACTTTTGGGATGTCTCTGCACATACAAACAGATATGCTCTCACACACACACATAAGCAAATGCTTAAACAATGTAAGCATGAAGCATGAAGCACAAACACACACCCGCTCACACGCACACTCTTTCAAACATGCTCATAAACTTGCACTAATAAACACACACATAAAAATACACTTATAAGAACACACACACACTTTCATACATACTCACAAACTTGCACTAATGCATACACAGAAACATATTAAATTGCACATTTATATTCACATGCATGCACCTTTCATGTGATACAACCTAAACAGCATTCATCTTTATCATATGAAGTAAAGGAATCGGTATCATTTATTATTGATTGAAAGATTGTAATTGTAATCGGAGGAAAAATTACGTTTTATACTATGCTTATTGATACTATTATTATTATTATTATTATTATTATTGAATTTAATTACACATAAAAAACGATGACTGTGTGATTGAGTAGATGGAAATGCTGCACCTAAAAAATCAAAAATCTCAATTTCTAGATTATGGATAAGGAATACATACACATACACACTTGCATACATACATATATGTATACAGACATACATATATATATTTGTGTATGTGTGTGTGTATATATATATATATATATATATATATATCTGATATTAATATATGCAAATACATAAATGTATTTTTTACTTCACACACACATGCACACACACACACACGTGTGTGTACATATATCTGTATATATATATATATATGTTTTCAAATGGGTATATGTGTGTGTAAGTGTGTGCGTATGTCTGTGTGTACTTGTGAATCCTATCTTGAATAGTCATATGAAAATAATTGCATCTTGCACCAAACATCACATAATGCAACAAGTATAATTGTGTTTTCCATGTGTAACTTTGCTCGAAAGATATCTGCAAAATATGATCCCAAATACTGTGCTATAAACCATAACTGATTTTACCAATTGGTTTATTTTGAAAATAAATAAAAAATAAAAAATGAAATCTATAAATCAAGCGTGTATATTGTGTTGTAGATTTTTTGCATAGTTACAATGTCAATATTTGATCCCAAAATATTCATGATTAACTGTCTAATAAAATGTTCGACTTCATTATTTGTACTTATATTCTCAGCTCCAGAAAGAAGACGGTTATTTTAATCCACAATTTAAATGGATGAAAATAAATATTTCAAGACAGTTCTATCAAGATATTGACCTTTCCACACACACTTGTCTCAGATGTTTTATGAAAGTTTGGAGTATTTCTCCTATCTCTTGACTTAAAAAAAGAAAAAAAAATGAGAAGAAAACTTCTTCCATTTCTGATAACCATTAATTTGTATTGCAGGGGTGCAAGCATAACCACAGGATTTATGAAGTTTATTTTGTAGTTACTTTATTCCAGGTTCAATATGCAGAATTCTCAGCAAATGCATTCTACCAAAGATTAAGATTGAACTAAGCCTTGTGAGTTAATTTGGTATATGGAAAGTGTACAGAAGCCCAGAAAACTGATCTTGGGTGGTAGACTTAACCCTTTACCTGGTTTAACACCACCATGGTAAACAATGGTAATCCTGAATAAACTGCCAAAAAGGAAAGAAAAAATTTTAAAAAGTATGAATCATTATGCGTTCATTCTTCAGCTCTACATTTAGAAGACATAACTTTAGTACAAAATCAATATGCAGTTCTTTTTCCTCCTATGAGTATATATTGATATCTAATAGCGTTGATTTGTTAGATGATGTATGATTGTACATTCAGGTGATCACTTACATTAGATTTATTTTTAATGGTGGATAACTAGTGTATGTAATTGAATTTAAACCATAATGAAGCTAGGTGAGGTGATTCATTCTATTTCATTATTCCTAGCTGGTAAAATGTAGATGGAAATTAAAATTGTCTGGATAAGATTCAATTTGGATCATGAAGCTTCTGAATTAATTATCTATTAGCTTATCTAATACATCACTCTAAATACAACAGTCTCAGCACACTAAACATGGAACTTGATTCTAACCAGATACAGGAAGATATAGGTAAGGTATCTTACTTAACAAAGCAATCTCCTGCAAGGAAGCCTTTATGAGCTACTAGAAATAGCAGAAAATTTCCCTCAAAACATACACTGCCATCTTAAAAAGAATGACACATTGCATCATGTAGTTCTAGGTAAACTATGCCTATAAAAAATTTGAATGGTCATGGAGTGCTTTTAGTTATAGCTTTGATTGATCAGGTTTGACCTTGGGCAAAGCAACACCAGTATTCTTCATACCAGCATCATACCTCGATTGCAACATAAATTCACAACCTGATTCATTTCGAGATTCAGTTCATTATCAACTCATTATTAAGGCAAATGTTAATGTATTGAGTGCATTTGTTATTGGTAACAGAGTTAAACACCCCCAATACAGTAAGCAATATACTGTGTTCAGTTTAAAAAACGCCATAAACCTATATAGTTGGTAAATAAAATGGGAGGCAGCTTTCTTTTAAGGCAGCAAGATGGTAGTTATTATGGCATCTAAGAGAATGTCTTGTAGCATTTGTTCAGGTTCAACTTTGTTTCATTGACTTTCTTTCATGGTTAATAAATAAAACAGCACAGGGCTCAATTCTATTTTTTTTTTTTTTTCTCACATTCTCTCTCTTTCTTTTCTTTCTTTGGAAGAAATTTGTTGTACTCAGACATGGAAAGAGATAAGCTCCAACTTGGTTCAGATGCCCAGGGCATCTTGTATGTCACAATTGTGCCGCCAGTTTCATGGCATATAAATACCCCACCTGGCTGAGACACCAGTCCAATGCAGGATTACTCATTTTCGCTAGCTGAGTGGACATGAAATGAAGTGGTTTTCACAAGAACACAATGTGTTGCCCAGTCCAGGAATCAAAACACAATCTTATGATCATGAGTTCAACACCCTAATCACTAAGCCATGTGCCTCCACACAAGGGGCACCAGCTAACAGTATTTATGTAGTGAGACCATGACCTCTAACCACATGGTTCTGAAGCAGCCATTCCTGCACCTATAACTAAACAAATCTTGTAAACAAAAATATCGCATGTACTAATGTTTGACTAGTAGCCCCTTGCACTCTTCAAGTCCAAACTGAGTGAAATCTCAAGGCACAAGCTGATCCTCTTTATTCATCATTACCATCATCATCATTTAATATCCAGTTTCCAAGCTGTAAAAGGTTAAACCATTTGACAAGATCAGACAATAAAGCTTGGCACAGTCCTCTGGCTTGCCTGCTCTTGTCAAACTGTCCAACCTATACCAGCATGGGAAATGGGCTTTATATGATGATGATGATGATGATGATGATGATGATGCTGACACCGATGATGAATTAAAAAAATAAGCTTGTATATTGGGATCTCACTCAATTTGAACTTGAACTTGAATGGTGCAAGGGGCTACTCACCCCATTCAAGTTTAAGAAGCTGAGCAGTGCCAGTAACTTTCCCAGACACTTCCTGTTTTGTATTGTTAATACATCTAATTTTCAGCCTGAATTTCCGATGATCAACACCTATACAGAAAATAGATGTAGATAGATAGTTATTGTGAACTGTCGATCTGGAGAATAGATTATTGAATCTAATGTTTAGTGTAGCTGTGTGTACAATTTTGATGGTGAGACACTTTTGGTATATTGAAAAGAAAAAGGATGGGTGAATCAAACAGGTTTCAGTGGTGACAGTAACATCTTACTAGTTCAGTAGAACAGAAACCATTATAATTGCAGTTGAAAAGACAGAAGTATAAGGCCAGGGTGAGTATTGGTGTGTAAGTGGTTGCAGAGTTGTGTTAGTGAATAATAGGCTGCTGATCAATCAGATGGCTTTTGTTTCAAGGATGCAGTCTGACAAATACTTTGTCTAAGATTGTTTTGAACCTTTGTTCTGGATATAAAAGCAATGCACCTGGTGGCTAAATGCTAAGTTCTGCAATTTACTTACTAAACTTGAATTCTTAGAAACTTCAATGCTTTATTTAATACACGGTCTTTCAAAGGCAGTGAATCCAGTACAACAGTATGAAGCAAAGCACAGACAATGTAATGTATAGAAATACTTTTACAGTAGATTTCTTGCCATCACAACATACTTATGTAGCTTTTTTGCCAGATTCACTGGATAACAACACATACATGCAGCTCATATAGTATTCTTATTATAAACTCAACTCATTCTATGTATACATTACTACAGTTATAGTTTCACTGAATGATGTCATCATCATTTAATGTCTGTTGTCCAAGCTGACATGGGTTCGATGGTTTGATCAGGGCTGGCAAGCTGGAGAGCTGCACCAGACATCTGATTAAGCATAGTTTCTACAGCTGGATACCCTTCCTAATGCCAATCACTTTGCAGAATGTGCTGGGTGCTTTTGTGATATTATAAGACAAAAGTAGTAATGAATTACTTTTGAGTCAAAATAATTTTCAAACCCTGTCTACATGGAAACAAACAATAAACAAACACATTTGTGGAGACATACATAATACATCATAAACAATATCAATTAAATTTATATTGTCATTAAGGGCTTATGAAATATATTTGGGGAATTATTACTTCTTAAGTTAAGATACATGAGGTCAAACAACTGCAGCATTTTGCTTTGAACTTAGTTGAATCTCATTTAGCTATTGTCATAGACTCAGTTGCATATTCTAAATTTTGTAATATCTTTAGGTGCCATAGAATCCTATACAGTTTTGCTATATCAAAATCAAAGTTTTCAGATTGAATTCACTGAAATGTAATGGAATTTTAGAAGTGGTGTATCAGACTATGAATGCTTCACAGTTCATATCTCTCCATCAGTAGTGCTGTGTCATGGTCAAAATACTTAGCACTGGAATGACTCAACTGACCTCTTAAATAACAATACTCACTGCTGAGCACAGTATTGTGACATTAATATCCTGAGCTCATTTTTACTTGTAGGTATGGACTGGAGAAAGATGTACCACTAAGAGGATTTTTCTTACATACATTGTTGTGTTGCTCTAGAGCATTATGAACTTTGTTCTCAATCATGTGGGCTCAGGTTCAGTTCCACTACATGTCATCTTTGGCAAGTGTCTTCTACTATAATTTTAGGTCACCCAAAGACTTGTGAGTTGATTTGGAAGTCAGAAACTGAAATAAGCCTGTGTGTACTTGTACTTCTTTGACATCACATGAGAATTGTAAACAGATGTCACCATCATACAAGCAATGTCATTTGTTTCCAATCTTCTGTAAATCATATCAAGTTATGGGAGAAATATTATCTGACCTGGAAGCAAGTGAAGGTTGGCAATTGGAAGAAAATCTGGCTGCAGAAAATCTGCCTCAGTAAATCCCATCTGACTAATGAAAGCACAGAAAAATGCATGCTAAAACAGTGATGATGATGACAATCATGACAATGATGATAGGGATGATGTGACACTGATATAAATGTCAAGGAAGATAAGCCCTTACAAAGCTAGAAAGTCAAATTTATAGGACATAAATGAATAAACACTAGTATGTTATGATATAAATTCTCCTGATACCCTAGAAGGGTGGTAGGTTAAGCCAACCATAAAGAAATTAGATTAGGACATTACTAAATATTGCAAAGTATTCTACTCAATGGCCTACTATTTCTACCATTCCACCACTCTCACAAAAACTTTGAATGTTATTACTAATTCATATCACAGCTCTCCAAGTTAGAAGCATGCTTGCCAATTGGTAAAAATTGTCAACTGTTCTGTATGTTGATGCAAACCAGTGACATCACACTTATCTAATCCAATCTTCTGATTGGATTAGATAGGCGTGATGTCACTGGATTACATGTATTAGAACATTTACTAAAATTGTATACCCTTTATATTTCATTCTTTTACTGTAT
Source organism: Octopus bimaculoides (assembly GCF_046866305.1). Classification (NCBI taxonomy): domain Eukaryota; kingdom Metazoa; phylum Mollusca; class Cephalopoda; order Octopoda; family Octopodidae; genus Octopus; species Octopus bimaculoides. The sequence continues at coordinate 98,540,996 of NC_142930.1, read as the reverse complement.
GGCTGCTATATAAGGGTACTACCATCAAGGGTTCTACATCATAAATATTGGCCTCAGTATATTTTTCAGTTTTTTGCTTATTTGATAGATCTGTTACCTGTTTGGTGGTGGCATTGCCTGTTATTGTATATTTATTTAATTATTGATGATTCACAAAGAAGTGGAATTGACCAAAGAAGTAGAAAATGCTGAATGATACTCTAGGCCAGTGGTTCTCAACTGGGGTCCATATGGCCCTTGGGGGTCCGTATAAAACTTTGTTGCTAAAATTTATATGTAATAAATTGGTCATACTTCTACATTACATCAAATATTTTTTATACAATTTCTAATATCTGATTATGAAAATATTGTAGGATATTTGAAACCTTGAATGACTATGAAGGTCAATCTGAGTAATATAGAAATCAAAGGGCTCCATGGGCAAAAGATGGTTGATATCCACTGCTCTAAGCTATTTATTTTATAACTTTGCTATTCTGACTTAAAATCTGTGGACAAATTTACTTTTCTATCGTCTTTCAAGATGAATATAATAAATAGATACTAGTGTTATTCTGGATTTGACTGAATCTATTATATATTTCTCATTTACAAATCATCTAATTTCATATTATTTCATCTTGTTTTGAAATAAACTAACATTATAATCCACTTAAAAGGGGTTATCTGAAAATCATGGTTAAATTTTGGTCTAAATGCTTTGCTATATTTTCTCTCTCACCACATTCTGGTCATTTTATACCACAAGTTAAAACATTACAAGGGTCAACTATGCTTTATGTATTCCAAAGCTAATAAAACAGGAAATAATTATGTATAGAGACTGGTTCAAATTTGATTTTTTAAATTTCTATTTTGATGGTCAGTAGCAGCCTCCATTTGCTGATGGATGTTAGTTGGATATATGAGGCAAAACTATGTGCATAAAAAATTTTTTAATGTGATTTCACTTGATAGAAATCTACAGTACACATGTTTATAAAGATATAACCAATCACAGAGAAAGCAAATTATAATAATTTTAATAATGATGACGATGAGGATGATGAAAAAGATGGCAGTAACACAGGTTGATTAGGTGAAGGCTTTCTAATTAAGATCATAAATTTTGAAGGAAGGATTAGTATGTGACTAGTACGTCATTTTACCTATACAAGAAGAATAAAAGGAAATGCTTAGTATAGCTGGATTTGAATTCAGATTGTAAAGATCCGTAACTAAATATGGTAAGAGATTTTTCCAATACTTAATTTCTATATTGTTAAGGCATTAAAACAAGGAAGAAATAAACTATAAAGCTGGGCAGTTTCAAGTTAGTTCTCTCTCTTTTTTTGGTTTACTATTCAAATGAGTTGCCGGCAGAAGTTAACTACTTTGCTGCATTCAAGGCTGTAGCTTTAACTTAGCCATACTTTCCAGATGTCACAATATTTGGTCATGTTAATTTCCTCTATTTGTCATGTTCTGTTTAACTACACAATAGTAACATAAATGATTGATATTGGATAAAGCACTCTAATGACTCTAATTCAGACCACATTAAATCCCTTTCAATTTGTCCCCTAACTTGGGTTATGTAAACACCACTGATGCCTGACATCATGTAGGATGTTTTGGCATCGCAGTGCCCATCTCTCACCAAGCTACATATCCATAAAAGGAGTTGAATTTAACTTTGCAAGGTAAGAAATGACCTGGTAAGAAATGTCAGTTTCATATCCTACCAATGTTTAAAGTAGTGAGTTGTCTTACCTATCATGTCTCATTTATTGCTACATAGACTGGTCGCTTTGATAGTTAGGTGTCTTGACTGTGTGCTCAATTAGGTGCAGTTGTTAATTGGGTATGAACAGCTCATTTCATCGCTGAACGTCTGATACCCTGTCCACTTAGCCATGTGTGCTTACTACAAAAAAGAAAAAACAAAAAGCAAAAAAAAATATTCAAAATACTTTCTTGACCACGTAACAAACTTATTACTAAAACTTCTAATCTATGGATTGGTTGATTTTCAGTGAAATAAATAATTGTTAATTCTTCATAAATAAGTTTCTAAATCTATTTAATAATCAACTTTATCCTTGCCTGTGTAGCCCTACTGTAAATCATTAAATTTTCTTAATGTTTAAGCAATAGCTATCCTATCATAATTACTGGGCATGCAGTCTGAAGATATAGTACTTGCATATTTGTTCCCACTTTTAAAGATAGTATAAAGTTTGTTAAAGTATACTTGACTGCTAATATCATGGCAGATCAAGTTACTATGAAAAAATTTTCTTATCCAGTTAAACTAAAAGTTACAAATTTTGAAAGAAAAACAATTTTTATGTTACATTTTTTTTGTATTTTGATAATAAAAAAATTGCTGACACTTTTGTATATATATTCAGTGTCTTTCTACTCTATCTTGGAATAAATCCATAAGAAGCTATTAATATGAAATACATACTCTTTCAATAATCCAGTTAAATTTCTTAATATTTCCTATATATTTTTAATATTATTTTAGGTGTCTTTCGAAACATTTATAAAGATTTGGCTCTCAGCAAACAGTTCATATTCCTGACATTGTATTTTCTATGTAATTTTTCCAGTCTTTATTGCAATTATTTTTTTCCAATCACATACATTCTCTCCATTTAGTAATATAAATTTCATTGCAAATCATCTATAAATAATATTTACTATGCCTTCAAACATTCATACATTTTAAATAAGGATTAAACATATTACAATTTTAAATAAGAATCATTTTTATAATATATTAAAAATAAAGAAATGAAATAATGAAAAGACTATTTTTTTATAAAGCTTTGGGTTATGCACAAATATATAGCAGTTTCAGAATTTTAAAAGATTATTTAAAATGGAAATAAAACTCTTCAGGGTTTTGGCAATATTTTATTTACTAAAATTAGATTCTAAATAGTCAGAATTAATTTACTCAGAGATTTAAATTCACCTTTCTCTCATGACAAAAGACAACATAAGCAGTATTTTCAGACTTTCTATTCATTTAACCTAAACATTCTTTAATTCACATATATTTTTATTATGCATATCTAGTAATTTATTTTCTACATACTTAAATGTGATTTAATTTCATGTATTGTTTATGAACAAATACAATAAAAAGATTCTTTGTTCAAAATGCTTTGTGCTCAAAGTGCTTTGGAGTTTAGATTTTTCATTAAATTTCAGAATGATTGTATATTTTCATCTGTAAAATTAGACTGCTTGAGCATGGAACCCAAATTTCTATGTTATCCATATACATTACTTAACACTTAAGCATTTTCAGCCTCAATATCTTACCTGTTTTATGTTCAAACTGGCTTAATCTGACTTCTCATATCTACCCTACGATTTTATTCTTAAAATAAGAAACTAATAATCAAAATCTTGAAACTGCGAGATAATGCATAATTAATTAAAAACCGTGTGAATAAATAAGCATTACATTTGTTTGAATGCAGCCTGTACATAGAGGCACAACACCAAATAACAGGCTTCCTTGCTTCCAGACTTAATGATCCCTTTTGCCAAATTGAAAGAAGTTATGAAATAGTAAGTCAGAATAAATTTCTAGAAAATTACTGCTTTGTTAATAGTTTTTTGCTCCTAAACATTCCCTTGACATCTTTATTTCTACATTAGAAACATAAAACTTGAAACATTCATCCAACTATAATAATATGGGGGTGCAAATGTTTAAAACAAAATTTAATACTATGAACTAACTTCCTTACCACTGGAACTCCACTCAAAATGTAGCCATGAAGGGTATATACTTACCTTTCATGTTGAGATGTTATATTACCCACAGTGAAGGTAAGAATCTATTAACTTGTTATTCACAGAGAGAGAGGGAGAAGGAGAGAGAGAGAGAGAGATTTTAGAGGGTGGTGAGCATTGGTGTTAGTTTTAAAAATTTGCATCTTTACATAATTACAGTTAGACATAGGGCATGTGTTTCTACCTTCATTATATATTACTAATAGATTTTTTTTAATGAGGCACTTTTGGTAACAAAATCCTTGTTAATAATGATCATGGGAAATTTAATTATAATTGGATTAAAACATGAACGAGGCACTAGTTCATCAGTTGTCTGGAAATCAGAGGTATTCTTGTATGATGAAGGTAGTTTTCTATATATTTAGCACTAGATCAGTTTCACATGAATGTAACGATTTGATTTAGGAAATGTTTCTATTTTCACCAAAACAAATCTATCTACTGCACTCTCTCTTCTGCTTACCAATCACATAAAACATACCTCACTTTTGCTTTTCACTCTTTCTTTTATTTTTCACCTATTCCCATCTAAAAACAATCAAAAGAAAAACCTTCAAAGTTTTCCAAGAATTTTCTTTCAGTAAGTCTTTTCACTTGAAAAATTGTTGAATTTTAGAGTTTTCTTTTTTTTACAGTTTTGAAATTTTGAATATAAGTTTATCAACAGATTTATAAGCATGCACACACACACACACACACACACACACACACACACACACACACACACACAAAATAGTTTTATAAAAAAAGTGACCGGAAGAAAATTAAAATATTTCTATTTAATTATAAAATATTGACCCTTTAACCAAATAAATTCACCACACCTTTTAAGACACTAAATTGTTAAATGTTGATTTACTACAAGAATGATATGCATCCCTGTCTCTGAACAGAAATGAAATCAGTTTAATAGTTTTCTTTTCAGCTTCTCTATTGTTTTACAAGGCATGGGGATAGATATTTCAGATTTATTGCATCTAAGTACATCAACAACACGTTTTTTAAATGTTTAACATTCATTTATCTATGCTTGGTTGGTTGGAAGGATTTATTTCTTGGAACAACTTTTTTGCAGCTGAATGCTTTTCCTAGTGATAACTGCTCATCCACGTAACTTAAATCATTGATAACACACTGCATGTAAATCATTTTCTTCGTAATCGGAGTAGATTCTTTATTTTTAGCATTGCAGTTTTTACATCATTGATTGGTCAAGCCTATAAATGCCAAATATTTTATAAAGTGTTATTGGTGTACATTTAAAGAGTGTTTTAAATTTAGGCTAAACTAGCAAGACATGCCATTTAGTTTAAAAACATAAATATTCTTTACATCACACTTTGCATTATGATTCTCAGAACCATCAGCAACAATACCTGTTTATTTGTTTGTATGTGTCCATGCATGAGAAAGACTTTTGTTGTTGATCAGGATTAATATTCCTGAGTTATTTTATTGACTATATATTTACAACTCTATATTCTGATTATCTATTTATTGATTCACAAGGAATGTTGTTATTATTATTATTATTATTATTATTATTATTATTATTATTATTATTATTATTATTATTATTATTATTTTCAAACTCAATCCAGCTATGAATGAATACCTGGAAATACTTGAGGCAGATGGAATCAAACACAGTGACATGAAGGAAAAGATAAAAAGGGAGTACCTGCAGCAAGTGAGAAAAATATTGGCTTCAAAGCTCAATGCCAGGAACATAATTTCAGCAATAGTAGTTCGGTATGGCACTAGAATCCTGAAGTGAACTGAGGAGGAACTAAAGGAGGTGGACAGGAAGTCAAGAAAGCTTCTAATGATGCATGGAGCCCATCATCCAAGTGTGGACACTGATTGCATATACACGAAGAGAGCAAATGGAGGAAGAGGACTAAGTGTGGAAGACTGCATGCATATCAAACTTGAGAGCTTAATGAGATGCCCAGCCCAAAGTAAGGAAACCTTGCTAGTGAAAGTTAGAAATGAGGGAGTATTGAAAGCAGAGAAAGAAGGAAAAACAAAGGAAGAAGTGCAAAAAGGACATGAAGGAGAATTATGCAAGAAGGGACTACACAATCAATTCCATGCAGCCACAACAGAAGTTGCTAGAAAAAATAGGTGGGATTGGCTGATGAAGGCAACACTAAAAAAAGAGACTGAGAGCACTATACTAGCAGTGCAAGAATAAACCTGGGCCATGAACTTGAAGGTCAACCTTAGGAATGAGCAAGTGTCTCTGCTGTGTTGCATCTGCAATAGAGTGGATGAAACCATTGCCCATATCACGAATGAATGCCCTACACTTGCCCATAACCACTACAAGTTGTGGTGACATGATGAGGTAGGGAAAGTACTACATTGGAAACTGTGTGAAAAGTGGGGTCTAGAGAGGGGCAAGACGTGGTATGAACACAAGCTGCAGAGAGTGGCAGAGAAAGAGACTAGCAAAATACTCTGGGATTTCCCAATCCAAACAGATCAGGTGCTAGAGCATAACAGACTAGACCCACATACGCTATATAGCTGATGTTGCATGCATTTTTAACCCATGAATAGTCAAGAAGGCGGGTGAAAAGATAGATAAATATAACACTCATAAGTACGAAATAGCCTGACTACAGAAAATGAAGGAGGTGAAGATAGTGCCAAATATTGTTGGATCCTTGGGAACAATATCGAAAGGCATCAAGGGGAATATAACGGAAATTGGAATAGAGCGCCTAATAGAACTATTACAAAAGGTTTGCCTCCTTGGCATGATCAGAATAATCAGGAAAGTATTAGATAGTCGAAAAGAATTAATAGCATGATCTGTAGGCTGCAGATAGCACAGGAGCTCCAACAAATCCTGTGATAAAGAGAAATAATAATAATAATGATAATCATCATCATCATCATCATCATCATCATCGTTTAACGTCCACTTTCCATGCTAGCATGGGTTGGACGACTTGACTGAGGACTGGTGAAACCGGATGGCAACACCAGGCTCTAATCTAAATTTGGCAGAGTTTCTACAGCTGGATGCCCTTCCTAACGCCAACCACTCAGAGAGTGTAGTGGGTGCTTTTACGTGTCACCTGCACGAAGGCCAGTCAGGCGATACTGGCAACGGCCACGCTCGAAATGGTGTCTTTTATGTGCCACCCACACAAGCCAGTCCAGGGGCACTGGCAACGATCTCGTTCGAAAATCCTACGGAAGCCAATCAGGCAGTACTGGCAACGGCCATGCTCAAAATGGTGCATCTTATGTGCCACCCGCACAAGAGCCAGTCCAGGGGCACTGGCAACGATCTTACTTGGCTTGCCAGGTCTTCTCACGCACAGCACATTTCCAAAGGTCTTGGTCAGTAGTCATCGCCTCGGTGAGGCCCAATGTACGAAGGTCTTGCCTCACCACCTCAGCCCAGGTCTTCCTGGGCCTACCTCTTCCACGGGTTCCCTCAACTGTTAGGGTGTGGCACTTTTTCACGCAACTATCCTCATCCATTCTCACCACATGTCCATACCAGCGCAATCGTCTCTCTTGCACACCACAACTGATGCTTCTAATGTCCAGCTTTTCTCTCAAGATACTTACACTCTGACGGGTATTCACATTGACATTACACATCCAACAGAGCATAATAATAATGATAATAATAATAATACTACACAGAGCTGCGCTCGGTAGTGAAGTGAAAGCACGTTATAAAAATAAAACTACTGAACAATAATAATAATAATAAGAAGAAGAAGAAATAATAGTGCCCTAATACTGTACCAGACAGTTGCTTGCATGGCTTTTGATCTTAGCTGACTGGAAATGCTATCATGTACATTGTTTTGTCTTGTATATAAAATGGCCTACATCTGAATACCAGAGATTTGCTTGTCAGTTGTTTGACCCTACCCAACGGAGCATGTCCCTTAGAGGCTGACAATATGTGCATCTCTGATCACGAGCTGAAGTAGTAGGAGAGCATCATTGTCATGTGTTGAGAGGAATTCTTTGGAGTTTGGATAATTCACCTCTGGAAACATGGGTGTTTTGTTCAACATCCTTAAACAACCCTTATTCAGGGACCTTTTGAGTGGGATGAGCTACTCAACCTGAAGAAATTCTAACTGGGTCCCACATACAAGGTCATGCACTGTTAATCTTGATATGAGATCACCATTTCACATGTATATGGTTGTGATGCGTGGGCTTCATATATTTTACCCCATGTCACTTTGATGGCAGGCACTGCTCTCTCACTCAATAATAATAATAATCATGAAAATAATGGTCATTCCCATCGATTTTGAGGTATGAGTGAAGGAGAGGATTTAAAAAAAAAAAAGTGATAAAAAAAAACTTTAAAAAGAAAAGGATAAAAGAAGCTGCATCTATTTACAATAGATGTGTGAATGTAATTTGAGTTCAGGTATGGGTTTTGCTATGAAGTCACACTGGAGACACTGATGATTTGGATTTTGCCTGAGATTGGGCAGTTGTGTCTGTTGATTGCAGGATATAATTCTTTTATAATAATAGTATTAATGATAATGTTCTGACTTTTATAAATAAACCTCTTTTTTTTTTAAACTTCCAATTCTTAGATTTTTTTCCTTCTCAGTTTACCCTCATTGGTAACTCTGTTGTTTTTGCTATTTGCAGAGCAGGAAACGCTTGGAGATCAGGAAGTCTTGACTGTATGTTGCTGTTTAGGTACTGGAACAGCTGCTGTTTACTCTCTCACACACCTTGCCGCCATTTTCACTTGTATCTGTTTAGTCTCAACACCAAACAACTGTGAACGCCTTTTGTTGGTTATTTATTATTATTTTTTTTTTACATATCTTTCATCTTATTTATTATCTCTTTCCAATTTCAACTATTTTTTTACAAATTCTAAGTTATTTATCTTATTCTTTATTGCAATCTATTTAATTTTTTTAAGAAATAAAATAGTAAAAAAAAAAATATAAAAAAAAGAGAAAGAAAAATATGAATAAAACTCATTATCGTTTCTACTGGCTCTAATTCTCAAAAAAAAAAGAAAAAAAAAGAAAAGAAAAATGCAACCATAACAACATCAACAACCAATAAAGTACCAGTAATGATTAGTAACAACAATGTTGATGATGAGGAAGATAATGATGAAGATAACATAATGACATAAAAACAAAATTACAACAGCAACAACAAAAACAACAGTACTACTAATAATCCTTTCTTACATAGGCACAATATCACCAAACTATCAGGAAAAATGGGAGATTATGATATGCCTTTTGCAAATTCATGGTTGATGTACAATAAATGTTTTAAGTGATTATCTAAAGACATTATTATTATTAATATTATTATTATTAGAAACTTGTTTTTATAATGCCCATTATCTCTTGCCATTATGGCAATAATAGCAGTTATTATTATTATTATTATTATTATTATTATTATTATTATTATTATTATTAGATAATACAATGCTGTAAAGGAAAGAGGGTACTTTGAAGTTGAGAAGCATTATATGTTTATTTTTGTTGCTTTCTTCTCTATTCTTCATTTTTTTCTCTTCTTAACTTTTGCATTATTATTTATTATCTTTCCATAGTTGCATGGATGGGATGGTTTCTTAGAGCAGTTGCTAATCACTTAAATATAGAAGTAAGTAATATAACCAGTTTTGTCATCAGTTAGATGAACTGAAGCAAGTGAGTTAGTTGTTTTGCTCAGTGATGCAGTATAAGGGCTGTAACATGATCTGAACATATAACCAATATATAATCAGGCACCTTCACAGCCATCACAACTACTACTACTACTACTACTACTACCAATAATAATAATAATAATAATAATAATGATAATAATAATAATGTTATCTCTAGCTTGACAAGAATAATATATTTTTAAATTGTCATTACAATTTTTGTTATCTTTTCCTTGTTTTGCCAATTTAATTGTAATTCCAATTTTATCAATTGGAACAGAAGTTAGCAGTTATATTTATTCTGAACGATTTATTTCTGTGTATGTATATGTATATATATATATATATATATATATATATATATATATATATATATATATATATATATATATATATATATATATATATATATACATGTAATATATATATATCTATAATATACATACATGTAACATATATATATATAATATATATATACATATATATATATATATATACACACATACACATACATGTAATATATATATGTTTATAAACAAATCACAGAATACTCAATACATGATGTAGAGTGTGCATTTACAAGAGTCACCTGATGATTCATTTTCATGTTACTCAGAGTTTCACAATGCTGGTTGAATGCATGTAGCAAAATAAAAAAAACTCTCGATAACAACAGAAGGAATTATCTCCTGAACTCCTCTGTATACGTAAGTGTTTAAGGCATATTTGGATATATGCAAGTAAGAATGCTAAAATTGTTAATAAATATTGGTTTATTAATAGAAGGGAGTTTTTCCCCTAAAACGTTTCAGTCATATGAAGAAAGAAAAAAAATCATTCTAGTAATGTTTTTTTTTCCTAGTTATTTTATTTTTATCTATTTTGTTTTGAAAGATTTATATTTTTTAATGTCATAATGACCACCAAAGGTCTTTCTAAATTATTGTTTTTTGTTTTGATTTGAATACCTTGAATTTATTAAAAAAAAAAACATTTATGTAAACTGTTAGATTGTTGCATATTTTTCATCCCTCCAGTCTAGAGAATTATCTTCTAAAATATTTCATTTTGTTATTGTTTTTGCCATAAAAAATAAATTGTTACAGAATAATACATTGCTACTAATTTTATGAATTATTTCCAATAACTAAATATGAAATCCAATTTTTAATCATGTTCTTGTTTATAAATGTCAAAATACCTTGAAGCAGGATAAAAAAATACATCTTAGTCTTGCTGAAAAAGAATACTCTCCCAATATTTTCTGTTTTTTTTTAATTATTATTTTTATAATGAGTTATTTATATTTTTATTTCCTAGTTACAAAGAACAAGATTGTTTTAGATATTTAATGATAACATTAAAATGATTCCTTGACGTTTCCATAAAACTTAAAAGGTCAAAATAAAGCCTAACTTTTTCCTCACAAGTGTGTTGAATGAATAAAAAGATATTAATTTATTGAAAATGTTAAATGGTTTTATAGAAGATGATGAAAATGAATGATTCTGTTATTGGGCTCAAGGAATTTTATTTCATATTTCAAGAAATCTGAAAATATTTTCTCTGATTGCAGAAACTATTATATGTACAAATAAAATTTTAAAAATAATAAATTGCCCCCTCTCCCTAGTTCTTATTGGTACTAAATTATATTATCCTATACACATACTTATATCATATAGATATATATTATATTTATATCTTGGCATATTTCATATAGTATCCCTAGACATTTTTTACATTAATGAACATACTGTCTATAAAGAAGATTGACTTTCAAAATATACAAATACATAGAGCCAGATTTCCTCCAAAATAGCTTTGTGAAAATAAATGTATTTGTAAATACATACATATTCATACACAATGCTGCATACATATGTGTATATGTGTGTGTAACACACACACACACACACACACACACACACGCAGATATATATAATTTTTTAAAGTATTTTAAAATTTACCAGGTAATCAGGTAATATTACTGGCAAGAAAATATAAGCAATCTTGCTAGTTTTTAGAATTGGAAAAATGCAAAATCAAACATAAAATATGGTTTTGTACATAAGCATAAAATTGTTCCTGCTTTTACTCAGTCTTCTCTAGCAACCACTGTATCCTGATCAGGGTTGTGATTATAGGAAACGGATCAGGATAGATTAGAATCATGTAGGCTGCCCTTTATTACTATTTATCATGTAGTATATCTATTGCTATCCTGCCTTTAGATGCTTGACTTGTGAATACTAAATGCAAAAAAAAGTATGAGAAAAGAAATATGTATTATTGTAGCAATAACAATAATGATATCAATAAAATTATAAATTATAATGATGAAAATATTTCTCCATATGAAAATATATATCTCTTAATATACACAAGAATTGTTGACAGAACCTACATTCTTATCTACCAACCTAAACAAACAAACAAACACACACACATACACACGCACACACACACACATTCACACTCACATACATATATACACACATGCACACACACACACATACACACACACATATGCACATATATATAGTTTCCCAGCAGTTTTAATGAAAAGAACATTTAATAACTGTGATAAAATGGATGATATTTAGCTCTGATAGTATCACAGCATCAACTACACACATACACACATACATATTGGGGCTGATAATCATTTTTTTAAAACGAAAGCAGTGCAACTTAAAAATACAGTCTGATGGTTAGTACTGTTACCTAGTATTTCAATATTTTAGGGTTAGGACACCGTCTTCAGGAAATTTACTTTTTATCCACAAATTTCCTGAAGAAGCAGTCCTAATTTTGAAATATTGAAATAACAGGTAATGCTAACCAGCGATCTGTATTTTTAAATTTTAACTTGCATTGTTTTACCTTTAGAAAAAACATTTAAAACATCTATATATATTTGAGACAATGTTTCAGGAAAACTATATTACATACACACATATATATATATATATATATATATATATATATATATATATATATATATATATATATGTATGTATGCATACACATGTGTGTGTATGTGTTACTGAAAGAGGTACAACACATGAAGTTGAGGATCTACCAAACTAATTATGCATTTCTATATTTTGTGCACACATAATTTTAATCTGCATCTGGTAATAGAGCCCTGGTACAGGAGTTCTGGGTTTTGAAGAGTGTTGAACCACCTCTCCACTACTATTGTTCACATGCCTTCTCTGACCTGGAGTAATAGCACCTGTTAGGGTCCTAGCTATGGGTTAACTAGTATGTGAGCCCCTGGGAGTGAAGAGCCCCTAGTTCTCATTAGAACTTCCTCTTAAGAGAAAGTTAACTCATAAAAAATCCTGGAGTGCAGTCAGTTACTAGTCATCTCAGCCTCTGTTGTGTCATTGGTGCTATAGCTGACTGTGTTGAAAAGCGAGTTCAGTGCTACGCAACACTTTATCCACTCAAAACAAATTAACGCACAGGAACTTCTGACATGGACTATTTGCATGAACTTACTGAGTTTAGGAAGTGGTCTTACTTGGTCATGAGTTGACTTTCACCATATATGGACACATATGTATATATATATATGTATATATATATATATATATATATATATATATATATATATATATATATATATATATATGTTTTTGATCATCATCATCATTCAACATCCATTTTTCATATTGGCATGGAATGGATGCTTTGATGGGAGCTGGTAGGGTTGTAGACCACACCAGGCTCCATAGTCTGTTTTGGTATGGTTTCTATGGCTGGATGCCCTTCCTAACACAAGCTACTGTGTAAATTGTACTGGGTGCTTTTTACATGGCACCAGTACCTGTGCTTTTTTATGTGGCACCTCCACCAGTGCTTTTTATGTGGCATCAGCACTGATAGTGTCACTGAGTAACTTGCAAGGCAAAACCCTCTTCAGCTGGGGTGGGGAGTAGTAGTGGGCAGGGTGACTTTGTGCCTGTGGATGAGAAATTAGCAGTGGTATAGAGGAACAAAGGTAGGTGTCCTACAGCAGTGCATACTGCATTCCTCTCTAGCCTTCACATATGCTCTGCATTCAGGGACTGCATCTCACTACCATTTAGCATTGATGTTTGTATACATACTTCATACATTCTTCCTTTCACTTGGAGAGACAGACCTTTGGTTGCCAACAGAAGTAAAAGCTCTCTGAATTTTCTTCATCTTATACTTATTATACTCTCTGTACATCCTTCCCCACTATTAATTTGGTCCCCTAGATAGCAGAAATAATCTACGACCTCTAAAGAGCATTTGAGAGAATTAATTTCCCAAGTATCTGTAGTTTTTATGGCTCCTCTGCATCTTCCATATACAGGCACTACTTCCTTTGTTAACCTTCCTGTTATTCCACTGCACCTCTTGTGTGTACATAGCTTGCCCTTGCCTTTCCTACATATTGTAGGGCCATTTACCTGATAGGGTAGGACCCTGCTCATTTTATTGCTTAGTAGAACCTTAGTCTTTGCTAAGTTAACATTTAGGCCCTTCAATTCTAGGTTTTGCTTCCACACCTCGAATTTTTTTTCTAAGTTTGTTTCAGAATCTGCTATGAGAGCCTGGTGGACAATGATGACTAGAAGACAGACAACTGAACTCTGATGAACACCTGCATGTGCACGAAATTCATCGCTATACTCATGGTTAACTCTCACCTTACTGACAGAACCTCTGTACATGGCTTGTACAGCTTTCACAAGCCACTCATCAACCTCTAGCTTCCTCAGAGTCCACCATATTGCACAGCAAGGTACTCTATGTGTGTGTGTGCACATGTAGACATGTATAATTAGTTTGGTAAATCCTCAGTTTCATGTAATATATCATCTCTTTCAAGAGCATAAATGTAATTGAGTGTAATTTATTAAGGTTTAGAAATGTGTAATTAATACATACATACATATATATGTAATTAATACATACACACACACACACATACACATACATACACATGTATATATGCACACACACACACACACACACACACACACACACACACACACACACACACACACACACACACACACACACACACACACACACAAATATATAAACTCTTCCATCATTCAGTCAAAGATACTTTTGTAAATATTAGGTTTTCTGTCCATTCCTTCATTATTTCTCAGTAATATTAAATAATTAAGTGAAGATAAATTACAAAAGATAGAATTTAAATATATTCATGCCTTGCAGACTCACATCATTTGGTAACCAAAAACAACTGTAGTTATTGCTGAGCTTCATGTTGTATAGAAACTATTTAAACTTTCTGAATGGTGCAAAAAGAAATGCTCACAAAAAAAAAAAATGAAGAGAGAAGAAGCATCTGCATGATCATATATTCATTTAAGCACACACACACACACACACACATAGATAGATATACAGAGACACACACATACATACACACATATATACATATATATATATATATATATTTATATATTGGTATGTTACTTAATGATTAGTTGTGTTAATGTTTTCCACTGTGTTTTTTCAAGTCACAATATTTCTACAACTGTACATATATGTGTGTGTGTGTGTGTGTGTGTGTGTACATATGTATATATATATATATATGTATTTATGTATTTATATATTCCTAGGCACCACTATCAAGAGGGTGTATATTGGTTTTATGATGTTTTGCATGTTAGGGATGAGGGATATTGTCATATTGATTATTCTTCTCATACTCTCTCATGCTACTAACTACTTCAGTCCATGTCAACCAGTACATATATATATATGTGTGTGTGTGTGTCTGTGTGCGTGCGTGTGTATGAATTCACTGGATAATTAATTGAACTCGTATCCACCCTGTAAACTTCAAGCACTATATAATGCTTTTGCCTTGTATCAAACATTTTATGGTTGTTGATTTGCTGTTGCTCTAAGAAAGGAAAAGAAAACAGGTTTTATAAAATTAAAACCTTTACCACATTGTTTATCATTGTTATTTTAGAAATATTTTTCCTAATGTTAAAGTCTTATTCTTCCAGTCATTTATTAGCTATCAAACTTTGAACAATCTTAAACAGTAAATTCAAACCAACTTGCCTAATCTAAATTAAAGCCTTCTATCAAAACAACTTCATGTTAATTTATTTTCCAGTCAGCAGCTTAATATTGACAAAGTTATTTTGATAAATTCTTTAATATTTCCCAAATTAATTGAAACACAGAAAATGTTTATCAAATGATATATGGTAAAAAAACATGTTATATTCATAGTGCCATTTTTGCCATAGGCCAGGTGAGCGATAGATTAGGAACTTTAAGTCAAACTTTCTCAATTCATTTTTGTTATGGTCTTAGGCTTAGTAATCTTTGTTCTTTATTTAAAAACTTTCATATGATGTTCAGATTTAAGCCATGCCTACTGTGCAGGGGATCACGGTCCAGTATATAGATTGGTTCTTTCTATTGTCATATCTTCCATTGTTGTTTTGTACTTGTTATTTTGATGTTGCAACAACATGATTTGGGGATTCAGTCCCACTGCATGGCACTTTGGGGTAGTGTCTTCTACTGTAGCCTTAGGCCTACCAAAGCCTTTTGAGCAGATTTGGTAGATGGAAACTGAAAGAAGCCCATCATATATGTATGTGTGTGTGTTTATTTGGCCCCCTCTACCGCCACCATTTGACAACCAATGCTTATGTCTCCATAACTTAGCTGTTTGGCAAAGAGACTGATAGAATAAGTACCCGGCTTTAAAAAAGTATTGCGGTTGATACCTTCGACTAAAACTTCTTCAAGGCGGTGCCCCAGCATAGCCATAGTCTAATGACTGAAATGAGTTAAAAGACAAAAGATAAAGGAGGATCAGCAATATCTAAGTTTATTTTTCATTTTTTGGCTTCTCATAGATTATGACAATACAATATTCTTCTAACTTTACTTTTAGTGGGTAGCTGATGTTATCTTTATATTCACTACCATGAGTTTTGCATGGGAATAAATTCACATAGTTCTTGTTCATGATATCTTCTGATGTACAGGAGAGATATTCTCAAAGGTATAGACCTGCTTTTGAATACTGTACTGATAATCTATGGAATGATATACCTTAATGTAAAATTGACGTGTTTGATTTTAGACTAACATTTTCTAAACTCAGCTCTTGAAAGTTGATGTTATGCTTGCAAGAGAGTTGTTACCCAAAAGATCTTTCTAATGGTGATCATTTATTGGTATGCATTTGAGAATTTTCTAGGTTGTAGGTGATAAGTGATTCATTTCTACATGCTTCAGGAATGGTGGAATCAAAGTTTGGGTATTGTGCAATGAACATGGGCTTCCAATGTACAGATATCATTTATCCACAGTCTGTGCATGCACATTCATGCAGGTCAGCTTATTGGCTTTTCCTTTTCTATTATGAACTGTGTTGAAGATCTTACAAAGTTCATACATTCCAGCAGTATGTGTTCCTTTCAGGTGAGTCCAGTTTTTGTAGATATCTTTATACATGTAGATGATATGGTTATCTAAAACTAAAAGGATTTGTATGAATTAGCATAGTAACTGAATTCCAATAGCCTCATCAGTAAATCTAAAACAGAGATAAACACAATATGTGAGTCTTCAATAGTGAAAAAAGTATATTAAGCTTTAAACCTTTAAAAATACAAATTTTAAAAAGTGGTTAGGTTTAAAGCTCTAAACATTCATTCCAAGACAATGGCTTAGTGAATATGAGCCTTAATTATGAAGTATTGCAGTTTACCAGTTGGACATGAGTTCAATCCCTAGTGCAGTGAATTTATATGTACTATATTTCAAGTGGAAATGAGCAAGTAGTATGTTGAGTTCTGAACTAACAAATATAAAAATATTCCTGAAATGAAACAAAGGAATGAGAGCAGTTTTGGCATCTGTAAAATATATGTGTGGAAGAGATGGAATATTTGTGATGTTGGTAGTTACCAAGATGAAGACAATATTCAGAAAATATAAGTATATTTATGATTATTCTTTATGTCAGAAATCCCAATTATATATATATATATATATATATATATATATATATATATATATATATATATATATATATATATATATATGTATGCATGTATGTATGTATATGTATATATATATGTGTATGTATTTTCAGGTTAAGTATTAAAAATTTTGATAATATAGAAATATTTTTTCAGCTTTTGATTATTTATTCTATTAAAATTTCATATTATTTTATACTTATATTGTTGCACATTCAGCGAAAGACAAAATTTAGTGTATTTTGTCATGAATCCTGTTTGGAGTTTAGTTCTTTCAGGTGTGTTTACATAGTAGCAGCAATCATGTCATAGTCTTAAGATGTTAGACACAGAATTTTTCATGTAGCAAAACTGACACCTTTTATTATTTTTTTTTTATTTATTTCTTTTGATCATTTTAGAAAGAAAAAATATAAATGCAAAAAACCCAAAGGAAATATAAAAAATATATAAAAAAATTAATTTTGTAATGAACATACATACACACATATACTTACAGATGTGTTTGTATGTGTCTATATGTATATCCATGTATGAATGTTTATGTGTGTGTGTGTGTTTATATATCTATATATATATGTACACATATAAATAATAAATATATGTATATATTTATATATGTACATGTATAAATAATAAATATATATATTTACATATGTACATATATAAATAATAGATATATGTATATATTTATATATGTATGTATAATTTAGTATGTTTTCATCTACTTGACAAAATTCTGTCCATTTTGAAAATCTGATTCCCCAAAACTTCTCAAAAGTAGAGTTCCAATATTTTCTAATGACTGAGCCAAAATTTCTGATTCACTTGTATCACAAATGTCTTATGGTTGTTGATTTGCTGTTGCTCTAAAAAAGTTTAAAAAAAATAACAGGTTTTATAAAATTAAAACCTTCACCACATTGTTTATCATTGTTATTTTAGAAATATTCTTCCTAATGTTAAAATCTTATTCTTCCAGTCATATATTAGCTATCAAACTTTGAACAATCTTAACAAGCTGGAAACTCACATCATTTCTGTGAATAAATTTCTGCTGAAAGGTGCTTTTTTGGATGTTTTGAACAGTAATATCATTACCCTCATGTGTTCAGTAACCAGTTTGAGTGCAAGCTTTTTATGCATGATTAAATGAGGCCCAATTCCAAAAAAACTGGCTATTACATAATAGATTATAGTTTTTATTCAATGTTTTGTATAGATACACTTTTTTTTCATCTCAGGTATAATTGAATCACTCCTACAATAAAATATGGCAAACACAAAACTATTTTTGCAATGTCCCTGTTTTAATATATGATACTTGAGTCATGAGTGTATGTGCACACAGACATATATGTATACATGTATACATACAGATACATATACACATGCATATACATAAAGATATATACCTCACATCTATCTATCTGTCTTTATATATATATATATATATATATATATATAATATTAGGGATAAAAATCCAAAATTACAGGTAAAAACTCAATTAAAATCAATTTATTGAAAATTAAGTGACAGTGGATTTTCATCGATGAGTTCATGAACCTTGGTTCTTTTCCCTAAAACTATATACATGTATATATATATATATATATATATATATATACATACACACACATGTATATGTGCATGCACACATGTACACGCACACACACATACACACACATAGTATCTGAAGTGTACAGTATTATATATCTATCGCGGCTGAACTTACCAATCAATGGTAAATCTATACTGTGCAATGATATATATATAATACTGTACACTTCAGATAATGAACCCAGTTTATTGCCAGGTATATGAGTGCATCTTTTTCCTGATTTATGGAATTTTAGATGACTTACTTATGTACATATATATATATATATATATATATATATATATACATATATACTCATACACACTGGAAAAATTGGACACAAAAATGATTATGCACCTACACACAGACACATACAAATATGTAAAAACTGGGATCAATTCTTCTGGTAAACATGGTAGGATCACTTAAAATAAAAGAGCTGAACATATATATATATGTGTTATTAAAACATAAGTATCAACATGTTTCATTAAAACAGATATCCAACAAAATGCTCTGAACTTACTGTCTAAAACACACTTACGCACGTACATACACATGTATGTGTATATATATATATATATATATTATGGAGATGTACTTGCATAGCAAGTGATCTGATCTGAGATCGTGTGCTGAAACAAAAACAATTGCAGTGTGGAAGGTGCTTTTATATATATATATATATATATATATATATATGTGTGTGTGTGTGTGTATGTGTGCGTGTGCTTAAACAGGACTATACATACATACATTTATACATACGCACACACATGTATTTTAAAATACTCATGCATATATATGTACACACACAAACACAGACGTTCACACATCCACATATATGCACACATGCACATATTTTGTTTGTATGTCTGTATGCTTATGAAAGTAACTATTTCAGCAGTGAGCTGAAAAAGTACATGATTTTTTTCCCATAACTAATATACAATATGTAACACTTGCATAATGTTTGTATTTCATAGAACATCATCGTTATATTTGATTTTATTTTCCAAATATACTATTTTATATCAAAATGATGGAGGCATCACATTATCTTTGTACTGTAACTATGGCAAAACTGCTGTCACATTATTGTAGGTCACAACATGACAGCAGTTAAGTTCTTGCAGTTTACCCAAAAGACAATAGTAAAAGTTGCATTGGTTGATTATAGCCATGGATCTTTAGATGTAGCTGATGGAGTATGTTTTTGATAAACCTAAGTAATAATAATAATGATAACAATAATAAGAATAGTGATAAATATTTATGTCAAGAATGTGGCGATACCTAACAGCAAAAGAGAAAGTAATATCAGTTTCAATGGAGCATTGTTCTTTCTTTTTTTAAAAAAAGAAAAGAAAATTGTGCAACCTGGAACCACTGGACTTCAAGACAGACATACATATTCTTCAAAATCTTGCCGTCCTTGGAATACCTCATGGTCTTTGGAAAGTATCTTTTGTCTAAGGCCTGCTGACTGTTAGTATGAAGAAGAAAAAAAACTCAACAAAATTCGTATTTTAAATCTATATCATGGAATGAGATACTAATTCATTATATTTGTCACAAGGGCAGTAGATGAGAGGACATTACATAGTCTGGTTACAAAAAGTGTGGGTGTTTACACTGAAATTAAATGAATGAGAAAAAGAAAGTGAATGAGTGTGCAAATTGTAATAATGTCCCTAGACATAGACCACCATCTAACACTAATTAAGGAACCTCACAGATCTTGGATTACCTTCGCTATAATCAATAATGAAGATAATAATAAAAGTAATGTAAATAAATAATAATTTTATAGTAATTATATTCACCATCATTTTATGTCTGTCTTCCATGCTGGCATGGGTTGCACACAGTATTAATAATCATATTTTTGAAACTAAACATGTCTTCTCTCATAAACCCTTTGGCAAGTTAGTCAATAGGACATTGAGTTTTCTTAGTATACTTCAGTGGATTGTGTCTCATTGTAGTATCTATATATATATATATTAACATTAACTGGTTGGAGGCATTTGAGAGCAAAGTATATCCTATTATAGTTTTAGTGCATAGCTTGCAAATAGATATCAACTGCTGACTTTTTCATTGGTTTGTCTATCCACTATTCCCTAGATCTACAAGTCTTTAAAATAAGAGAGTATTTACTTGTGACTATTACTAAAACACAAGATGCAACAGAAAAATAGTATTAATTCAACAAGATTTTCAGAAGAAAAGTTACTATCTAAATAGCATAAGCCCAGGGATATTGTTAACTTAATGTTCAAATGACACATATCTTCTTGATGTCACATCCTGTTTGACAAGTGTTCATTAAATATTATTTGCAGATAATTATGCTAAATATTGCCTTTATCAATTAAACATTTTTCTTCATTCATTTCTCTGTTCTTCTACCAAGAAAGCTTATTGATAATTTTCATTTTAATTCCTACCTCAAAACTAAAAAAAAAGAGGAAGTTTCTATGCAATCATTGACTTTTTAGAAATAGCAGTCAATTTTAACTCATCATATTCTATTATCTTTAAAAAAACTGCCAGAATGCTACATAATTACTAATTAGCAAAATGACTAGATGATCAGAGTCAGGCCATTTCTGATCATAAGGCTGTTTAATCAAGGCAACAACAACAAATAAAAATCATTTGATGACTTTACAAGGGAGCCTTTAAGTGGTTGCTTAACATGCTAGAAATAGTAGACAAATATTCCTCAAATCATACCCTACCATCTTAAAAATATCGGAAGGAAGGCATGATACCTTGGATAGTATAATTCTTAATGCACTATAACTGAAAGAAAAGTGGTTTACTTACAGAATGCCTTTGATCATATTTTTACTCAGTCAGGATTGAATTGTTACTAAGCTAAATAACTAAAAGATTTCTGGTCAAGTTTTCAGAATAAAATGGTTTAATACTGAAGAAAACAAACCACAGATCCCTCATCAAACCAATCACCCTTATTGACCCATTCATAAATTTCACTTATGGTCAAGATTTCTTACCCTTTGCTTTGCCTTCCACTTCAAATACATAAAAGAAATAGCTTTGTTAGAGATATTAAGCCAATTTCAGTAACTTACAGTTTCATGTTGTCACAGTGACCAGACAGATTTTATGCGGATAGTCAGGTAGTTTTAAACAACAACAACAACAACGATAATAATAATGGTAATGGTAATAATCCTTTCTGCTATAGTCACAAGACCTGAAAGTTTGGCTGAGCAAGCTAGCCTATTACATTGACCCCAGTACTCAACTGGTACATATTGAGAGCAAAGTCTAGCTTGGCAAAATTTGAACATCGACCACTAAAAATTGTTTTGCATGCTAAAACTTCTGCCAGCTCATTGCTTTAGTAATGCTCATTTAATGTCAATGTTCCATGCTAGCATGGGTTAGGTAGTTTATCAGGATCCAAGGACTGCATCGTGTTTTAGTATCTGCTTTGATATGGTTTCTATGGTTGGATGCCCTTCATAATGCCAACCATCTTACAGGATGTGCTAGGTGCTTTTTTCATGCCACCGGCACTAGTGAGATCACTATGCAGCTTTGTAGACTACAAAATCTGAGGTGGTGGTGGTGGGTGGTAGTTTTGTGCTAGGAAATGAAGAGGTAAAGTATGTAAGAAGTGTGTGGTGAAGTAAGTTCTTGTTTTAGAGGAGCTACATGGCTAAAAGAGTGTGAGAATACTCAGTAGGAACTGCAAAAGGATAAATAGTAGTAATGAGGTATCCAAATGGCTCCTCAAGATATTAGACGAGTAGAAGTAGGAACAGGAACGGAGAGTGTGGATGTGTGAGTGGGTGAAAAGAATGTATGGAGGAGCAAGAGACAAGGAAATAAGAGAGGGGAGGTTGGCAAAAAACTGTAATGATTAGGCTGGGTTTTAAGGTGGATATATGGAGTGATGGATAAAGGGTGGGGAATGACCAGTGATGCACCAGCCAAGGAAGGTCGAGGGATATCGAAGTAAGTGGAAGCCAGGAACAGCAGGATAATAATTACGATACAGTTGACATAAGCCATATGAGGGACAGAGTTAACATGTGGCTGGGAGGCTGCAGAAGGGAGAGAGGCTGGCATAGTGAATGCGGAGAGATAATTTGGTAGAAGATGGGGCATATTATGAAACTGTTGATGGTTATTATGTTGTTCAATTTTTAATAGGATATGAATAGGGTATGATTTATAGAAGATGATAGGAAAGTAAGATTTCATACCTTGAGAAAGATTATAGAAATTAATATTTATATACTAGAGTAATTATAACTTCTTGACAGGGGCAGTTGATTTTAAGAAACAGGAGAGAATCAAGCACAAAATATGTGGTTTTTATTTGTGTTCCTTTATGTTCTTTGTTCAAATTCTGCCTTGGGCATAGGGATCAATGAAATAATACCAATTAATTATATTGTCCCCTTCAAATTTGTGTGCATGTGCATTTGTTAGAATCTGTTTTCTTTGGGCTGGAGGTGTATCAGGGACCGAAATCTATCAAAAATATTCAGTATAGTTCAGGAATAGTGTTTTATTGCTATGGACTGTCTAGAAGTGAAGGAAGCAATATATTTGTGGCTTGTCTCTCAGCCAAAAGCATATTTTCTGAGAGAGTAAAGAAGATTGTGCAAAGATGGACTGTATTGAAGAGTAAGGAGACTATGTTGAGAAATGATATACATTTAAGATCTCAATTAATGCTGTAATAAATCTTAAAAAAAAGAAAATGAAACTAAAAGTAAACACATCACTGAATGCTAATCTTTAGAGCACAGAAAGTGAAGAGACCATGATTGATATAACATTTTAATTGAATATTCAAATTCAAACCAGCACTGTGGTGACTGAAGGGAAACCATGTCGAGTGAAGTGCAGGAAATTAATTTTTCTACCAACTAGAAAAACAAAGATCATTGTGGATAGTTAACAACCCCTCTTTAAGGTTATATCTTGGTCAAGCACTTAAGAATTCAAATACATTTTCTATGTAAGATATATAATGGCTGCAAGTTAAAAATGCTGTCCTAATCATAATATGATCATGAGCTCATACATTTGTACTGTTGTAGTAGAGTGTTGTGTCATTTTCATAACACCTAACTGTATTTGCTCCAACTTCGATGATTAAAAAATACAGGTTCCATTGCTACTTCACAGTCATCAAGTTAGTGGCTAAAAAGTTGTTTCAAAAAACAAACTACCACAATCATGTAAAACTGAATGAAAACCTGGCCTGACAGAGTGCTAACCTCCTTTGAAAAAACAGTTTTGCTCCATGAACATTTGTACCTTCATTTGCCCCATCATGTGGAAAACAGTATCTTCTTAGTATAAATCAAAACATCGCCACCACCACCACCACCACTACAACAACAACAGTAATGCTAATTAGATTTTATATGCTGATATTGTTAATTGGATTTTCTAAGACATTTACATGTCTTTCCTATAATAAAATGTGGCAGGTTTGTATTTCAAACCTATAGACTAGAAGTCATTTATAATATAATTAATTAACATGCTAAATAATATAATTAATAAACCATAATGTCATTATATTTGACCTCACCAAATTAATGTGTTAAAATTAAAAACTAAAGTCATCAGATATCCAACTGTAAATGCCATTTGCTGAAATTCTTACTAGAAAATTTGTTTCATTCCTTAATTTTATAATCTTTACTATAGAAGCTAAATTAAGACCAGCTATTAGTTAATTTTAGTCAAATGTAATTTAAATGATTTAGCTAAATTAAAATATCTTGTTGGTTAGTTTCTTGAAAGTGAGACTGAAAACTCTTACATGATTTCTAAGTCAAATTATGGGCAACAGCTGTTTAATTAATTAATTTCCATACGACCAGAATTTAAATTTTAAAATTGAATAGTTAGAATATTAAATAATAGCATAACAATTTTAAAAATTACATATTTTTCAGTGCAGTCTGGTGTGATAGATAAGAGGATTCTCTCATTTTATTTCCAAAGTTAATCATATTACTTATGTTTTCAGCAGAAAAATACATTTCATTCTTTTTGTCTTTTGGCTATTTTATTGTAGTTCGAACTAATTTTGTTGGTGATGTTTTAAACCTTATATAATAATAGCTGTTTAAATGAACCAGTGCCTGTTATTCTAAACTTCAATAAAATGTACTTATATTGAATTTACATGATGATAGACAAATAGGAATGTCTCTCATCATATTTTGTAACAAATCAGCCACTGTGAACCAATCAGATATGTACAATTTGGCTTTCAATTAATACTTTCCTTTATAGCAAAAACTCTGCAGTCATCAGCAGATTCCTAGAGAGTTGGGATTATGATGATCCTGTTTTGATCTTCAGTTGAAGCCATCTTCTATCCATATGTTGCTAATGCTCTTGGGAGAAAATACCATATATAACTCCTCCTTAAAACATAGGTTCTTGTACCTAGTAAGAAAAAGAAGTAAAAAAAAAAAAAGAAATTAAAAAGTAAAAAATATAAAAAAGAATGAAACATACTATTTTCTTTATCTTTCTTAGATCCACATAATGTAGTCTTTGAGATTCACTTTTCCCATTTTGATTGAATATTAGATCATTTAGTAAACATTGTCTACAAGAACTTGTAAAAATATAATAGTAATGTAACACAGTATAGTAGTAATATAAACACAATATTGGCTTTGTGGGTGTGGACAAAGATCTCCACCCACCTTTCAGCACTTAGATAGTCCCAAAATATCAAAATTAAAACTAACAGTTATCAGCACTGCTTATCTTATGATAAACAACATTCAACTCTAATTCATTTGCTTTCATCAATATTTTTTTAATCAAAGATCGATTCCTTGTATTAAATGGTCCCACAAGATACCTAAATTTTGAACTTCTTTACTTGGCTGTGAAAATAGAATATATATCTATAACAAAACAAAAAAAGAATAACAACAATAATAATGATAACAACAAAAATAAAGGAGTATTTTCTTTTTGGCTTGCTATTCTATGAGAAGTTCTGATTTCACCATCTGCATTTGTTATTTCAGTCTTCACTTTCTACATCTCTTTTGTCTTTGAAAAGATTGTTTCCTTTTATGTTTACAAGAATCTGTTGCTATTAGAATGTATATCTCACATCAAAAAAACACTTTTTTAAAATACAGGCAATGACTTTTTAATCTCAGCCATTACATTGTATGAACTATTTAGAGGGGAACATTTTTCATACTAAACGTAAATATAATAGCATCTCACATGTGTAATATAGTGAGTTGAATGACTTTGGCTAACTGAGATTATGAAAACAATTAGTAGAAAAAAAACCTTCTTTTAGGGTTGTTGAAAAATCTAAAAGCAACAAAGGAGAACTTCAATAAAATCAATTAATTGAAATTTTGAAAAATATTAGAAATACAGAATGAGAGTAGATCTGGTCTTAAAGCCAACTGGTGAAAGCAACTGGTAAGTTTCAGTCTTATTTGACCTCCTTAGCAAACTGTTTTTTATTCAGTTGGCAAGACTTAGAGTTATCACTCTGATTATAGAAGCAGAGGAAATACAATGATGTAAATTATAATTTAAAAATGAATTTTATGAATTGATTTAAAAAAAATGTCTTTCCTCTCTATTATTCAAATTAATTCTGAAATAAAAACATTCATTAACTTTATTTTGTTGACTCATAAATATTTTGGATAAAATTGTACAACTGCTTAGTATGCTGTTTTGAAATAATATCATTTAAAGATTTTGAACTTTAAAGATGACATATTTGGAATGAAAACTAATATTTGAATTAAAACTTACTGGGAATTCATAATATCCTACATCAGAAGAACTTGCAAAGGTCATGAATATCTTCCCTCCTCTTCTGACTTATAGAGAGAAAAGTGTAATAAATATTAAATCAAATTATCTTAAGATAACTAAATTATATTACTGCCTTTACTGAAAGAATTTTTCATACACCAGTTTTTCTACTTCTTATTTTCATTTTGATATTGACATTAAAATTATATCCACACTCTTATTTATATATATATATATAATATATATATATATATTATATTATATTACATTATCTCTCTCTCTCTATGTGTAGATAATATTATACATATAGAATATATATATATGTGTGTGTGTGTGTGTGTGTGTGAGTATGTATATATATATATATATATGTTGACATCCTATAAATGTCAGATAAGAAATATTGGATGTCACTGATAATCAGAAAGCTGATGATTCCAGAAATCAATGTGATTATTAGCCAAAAACTGATAATCTACAGATCAGAAGAGCTCTCTCAGATGTGTACAGATTGAGAACAACATTCCATCGACACATTAAATACAAGCAGATTTAATATTTGAATTTGGTCTAACAAGTAGTCTGTCTTGATCAAAATCTAAGATCACCTCTGGAGATATTCTATACATCCCATTACCATTATATCTAAAGGAGGAGCTTCTGGCCTGTCAGAAAAAGTAACCAAGTCTTCTTCATGGAAAGGGGACATGTATATTCAGCATAATGTATATCTTAGATAGTTGTTGTTGTTGTTCTTGGCACTCCGTCGCTTACAACCTCAAGGGTTCCAGTTGATCCAATCAACGGAACAGCCTGCTCGTGAAATTAACGTGCAAGTGGCTGAGCACTTCACAGACACGTGTACCCTTAACGTAGTTCTCAGGAATATTCAGTGTGACACAGTGTGACAAGGCTGGCCCTTTGAAATACAGGTACAACAGAAACAGGAAGAAAGAGTGAGAGAAAGTTGTGGCGGAAGAGTACAGCAAGGTTCGCCACCATCCCCTGCCGAAGCCTCATGGAGCTTTAGGTGTTTTCGCTCAATAAACACTCACAAAACCCAGTCTGGGAATTGAAACCGCAATCCTATGACCGCGAGTCCGCTGCCCTAACCACTGGGCCATTGTGCCTCCACCTTAGATAGTTATGCTATCAAAAATTATTAGTTGACCATAGTTTGAAAACTTTTGATCATCCATCTCCTTAACTAGGTTTGAAGGGGATGTTGGGTAATGCAATAACAGGAATAACATTTGGGATTAATCAAAATTATCTTAATAATTAGGTTTCCATTATTTGCTCATATGTAGTTAGGGTTAGGGTTAGAAACATTGTATTAACAGCAAACAAGATGAGGACAAATATCCATTGAATGTAAATAATGTAAATAATGTACATAATTCCTCATCTCTTAAATATAGAACTGGACATCAATGTTTGGAAACTGACCTATTTTCCATTACATTTCAGACAGATTCAACACTGTGCTGCTGAAGCAGAAATACCAATATAGCAAATATTCTGCTCAATATCACAGATTTGCTTGTCATTTGCTTGACCTTGACCACTTGAGCATGTTCCTTAGTGGCTGACAATATGTACATCTCTGATCACGAGCAGAAGTAGTGGGGGAGCATCATAGCCATGTGTTGAGAGGGATTCTTTAGTGTTTGAATAAATGTAACAAAAGCAAAGTTTGGAAGAAATGTTATCCATTTTTCACACTTTCTAGGGGTAAACAACTACGAAATCACAGTAACTACCCAAGGGCAAAAATCATGCTACACAGTGTCATTTGGTAATTATGTTTAAGTTGCAGTGGATGATTGTATTTTAAAGGCAATATGATGCTACATTGCATTGATATGTTAATGATGGTAGCCTGGTGGTAAGTGAAGGTTAGCTAAAACATAGCTTACAATATATGTGTCTGATAGCAGTAATATCTCAATGAGATATTACTTCTCTAACGAGAAGAATGGGATGCTCATGTGCATTGCTGAAGATGATTAACTTTTGGAAAAAACAAGAAAAAGTAAAGGAAAGCAAATAAAAATTAAATCAAAAACTAAAGTAGCTCTTAACACCAAAGTGTTATTCAGGGGTAGTTCTAGCTATGTCATAAATGTGTGATATGCCATAATAAATTCTGAGGTATATTACAGCTTTATTGCAATTTATACTGTCTACCAAAAGATTTTAAGATTTAAATGGATATAGACATGACTGTATGATAAGAAGTTTGATTTCCAACCACATGATTTCAGGTTCAGTCCCACTGTGTGGAACCTTGGAGAAGTGTCTTCTGCTATAGCCTCAGGCTGACCAAAGCCTTGTGAGTGGATTTGGTAGATGGAAAAATGAAAGAAGCCCATTGTATAAATATCTATATTTCTGTGTGTGCGTGTGTGTGTGTGCGTCTTTGATTCTGTATTTGGTTTCCAACCACATGATTTTAGGTTCAGTCCCACTGTGTGGAACCTTGGGGAAGTGTCTTCTGCTATAGCCTCAGGCTGACCAAAGCCTTGTGAGTGGATTTGGTAGATGTAAAAATGAAAGAAGCCCATTATATAAATATCTATATTTCTGTGTGTGCGCATGTGTGTGTGTCTTTGATTCTGTATTTGTTTTCCACCACCACTTGACAACTGGTATTGGTGTGTTAACAAACCCATAGTTTAGCAGTTTGATAAAAGAGACCACTAGAATAAGTACCAGGCTTTAAAAAAAGGTAAGTACTGAGGGCGAGGGGCAATTCATTCAACTAAAATTCTTCGAGGTGGTGCCCCAGTACGGCCAAAGTCTAATGACTAAAACAAGTAAGAGGTAAAAGAATAAATTATGTGTTCCTTTATTGTAAGTTGGCAGGAAATTAATTGCGTTAGGTTTCAGATCAACCATCCTTCGATGAAGAGATCAAGTATTCAATAGTCATTTCATTGTACTTTCAGACAGGATACTTAATACTTAATTGTACAGACCAAAGAGTACAGAATGTTCTGGCGAAATTATTAAACATGTTTCATCCTTCACCGTAAAGTGCCACTCCTAAATTGAATCTGTCAGGCACCAGAAAGCCTGTAACAAATGTGGAAATCTCCCACCATAAATATAAACTTTAACACATGAAATCAAGCCAAGACAGAATACATATATTCATAATCCAAATAATAAGGATAATAAGGAGACAAAGAAATTCTTTAACACATTTTTAATGATTTGTTACAATTGTTTCTGTACCAACTTTGCTTGCAGCATCAGTTTCTGCAAAAATTCGAAGAGAAAATTTATGCAATGTTTGCGGTTTTAGACATTAAAGAGGCACTTCATCAGACTTGCATCAAAGAATTCCAGCATTGGTCTGGAACCCGACAGTATTGATAGCCCAGTTTTCAGGTTGAGGGCATCTCTGGAAATATCCTTTCTTTACATCCCAACAGGACCTATATATATATATTTATTTATTCTTAATGTACAATAATTCTGATGCGACACTTCCTTTTCTTTTCTATTCTATTCTCTTACTCTTTTGCCTTCTTTCTTCTATTACACACACACACACACACATGCACGCATGCATGCACTCACACAGAGTCGCATATCTATGCATGTATTTATGTATGTATGTATGTACACACATGTCTATGTGCATAGGTACACCATGGTCCATACACACGCAGACAAGGGTCGATTCATATGAAAAAGAAAGTGAACAAAATTTGTAAGTTCGATCTTTTTTTAATGATAATCAAACCAAATGTTCATCATTTTGAGCCACTCACCCAATGAGTATTTCTGCCAAATGTGGTGAAAATCCATTCAGCCATTTTCTAGTAATTTTGCAAATACACAGACAAACAGACCAAGATGGGTGATTACAGTACCCTACTTTCGCTTATGTGTGCAAGGTAAAGATAAAAATCTTGTTACACAGTGTAAAAAGTGTTTAAGTGAAGTTAAGAGTCTTTGTGTGTTTTTGGAAGGTTAATATGCATATTCCACTCTGCAATTGTTTTTTGTTTCAACATGCAGTCTGTGATGAAATCACTTGCCTGGCTAGTACATATCCAAAGTTTATCATATGTCTCCTTAGAAAGTACTGCAAGAAAACAAATATGTTTCCCTCAAGGGGTTTGAATAACCTACCCATTCCCTATTTGAGAAATTCTTCACAAACTGCATTGTAGTTACATATGAAAATTTAATACAACTTATGAGGAATACGGTTGGCGCCATAATATTAAAACTTTTTCATTACCAAATTTATAATCAAATACATAGCTTGTATTTTTAGAATTCATTTACAAAGTAAACAAGGATTTGGAAGGCATTTGTAAAATAAACAACTTTTCATTAATGAGGTATTTTTCAGAACATAATTTGACAAAATGAAGGTTTTCATTTAAATATCTGCATCTTTTAAAATGTAGTTTTATGTTATTGAAGCAGTGATGAATACTGCTGGCTGACAGTAAAAATGCTTCAGAATTAAAATCATTTTATAAATTACTTCATTGCACACATTATTCCTTTACACACACATGTGCGTGTGTGTGTGTATTATCCAAAATGTAAAATATATATACATCAAGGCTGATGTTACCAATTAGTTTCGTGCAATGAATACAGTGGAGTGTTAGCTAACAATCTGATTATATAACCTTACACTCATCAGAATTAGCCAATATGGAAGGGAATATGGCGACTGCTCTCGATTGTTGGAGGTGAATTAGTACATCTGGTTTGCAGTTGCTGTGAAAAAGTTAGTGAAACAAAAAGGGCCAGGGGATTAGGTTAGGAGTTATGTCCCTTCGTTGGGTTCGCTGTCATATGCATAATTTTCTCCAGGGGTGTAGGTATATATAATTATGTTTGTTAGTCTGTTTTCTTTCTGTATTGGTTAAGGTCATGGGGGGATTTATGTTAGTGTGCGGTGTGTAATGTGTGTGTGGGGGGAGTCTATATATGTATGAGTATATGTTGGAGGGGAGTCTATTTTGTGGAGTGTGCGTACCTGGGTGCATTGGTGTGTGCTCTGATCAAATTCTTTGCCGGACCCGAGGGTATTGGTGGAAGGTTAAGGCCGGGGAGCTGTGGTTGTAGTCATGGTGGGGCAAACAGGTACAATAGGATGTACTTCCTTTTATGTGGGCAAGGATTAAACACTTCACTCTCGCTATTCAGGTAAATATCCAGGCATTGGGTACCCCTTAAAATTGCTCTCTTCTCAGCCAGGCACAACTTGTACTTCCTGCAGCTGTTGAAGTATAACATAATGTGGAAGATCCTGGAGAAATGCAAACCATACTTATATATATATAATGTATATCACTTCATATACATATATATAACGTATATCACTCCATACACACACACACACACACACACACACACACACACACATAACATATATCACTTCATTTATCAATTTAGTTAGCTTTTCAAATTCTCAGACAGGGTGTAGGAAGAAAGACAGGGACTTCAAGAAAAAAGAACAAAAAGAGAGATAAAAATAAAAGTTAATCGGTTTTCTGGTATGTTGTGAAGAAAAGATAACCTATTTAGAATATATTTTTATCTATGTATGTACTTATATGTAAATTTATATATATTGCTGTATGTGCATACAAACGATTGCAAGTGTAGTTTTTATATGTAGACCTACATAGTAGACTTACTAACATATTAAATTTAATAATATCTGCATTTATTGAAAAATGATGAACATCTTTAATTGACTTTTTACTTTTATTGGGAGTGGGGGAGGGGCTCATCAGAGGTGTCAACATATCTTCACAAATCCTAGAGAAACAAGCAGTCAACCTGTTTACATACACATTGAATCCAATAGTCCAGAGAACTGGAGCTATCTATTTGTATACTACAAGTATTTTGCACACACACACACACTTGTATGTCATCGTCGTCGTCATCATCATCATTTAATGTCTGTTTTCTATGTTGGCATGAGTTGGAGGGTTCCATAAGAGTCACACATTAAGACCCAATGTCTGTTTTGGCATGACTTTTATAGCTGGATGAGACCTCCTAATGCCAACCACACATATATAAATGCAAATATATAAATACAAATATACATATATGTACATACATATGTTTGTGTTCACTCCTACTTCTCTTCCTACTTCTCTTCACTCCTACTTCTCTTCCTACTTCTCTTCATTCCTACTTCTCTTCACTCCTACTTCTCTTCCCACTTCTCTTCCTACTTCTCTTCACTCCTACTTCTCTTCACTCCAACTTCTCTTCCTACTTCTCTTCACTCCCACTTCTCTTCACCCCTACTCTTTCTCTCCTCTCTCTTACTCTCTCTCACTCTCTTCTCTCGTACTCCCCCCTCTCTCAATCTTACTCTCTACACTCTTACTCTCTCACTCTCTTCTCTCTTTCCCTCTCTCTCACTCTCTTCTCTCTTTCCCTCTCTCTTTCCCTCTCTCTTACTCTTTCTCTTTCTCTCCCCCATACCCCTCTTCCCTCTCTCTCACTCTCTTCTCTCTCA
The DNA here is from genome assembly GCF_046866305.1 of Octopus bimaculoides. Lineage (NCBI taxonomy): Eukaryota > Metazoa > Mollusca > Cephalopoda > Octopoda > Octopodidae > Octopus > Octopus bimaculoides. The sequence continues at coordinate 98,507,513 of NC_142930.1, read as the reverse complement.
CTCTCTTCTCTCTCACTCTCTTCTCTCTCACTCTCTTCTCTCTCACTCTCTTCTCTCTCTTTCTCTTCCTCTCTTTCTCCCCCATACCCACCTTCCCCCTCTCCCCCATACCCACCTTCCCCCTCTCTCAATCCACCTTCCCTCTCTCCTCTCTTTCTCTCCCCTCCCATACCCATCTTCCCCCTCTCTTACATCGTCAACACCCCCTCATAAGCTCATCCCACCACACCCCAACACACTCCTACTCTACCTTCCCACTCCACCCCATCCAATTCCTTACACCCACCACCCACCCCTACCCACATACCCCACCCTACCCACAGACCCCTACCTCTACCACACCCTCAGCCTAACCCACACTCCACCCATGCCTTCCCCACCTCCCAACACCCTCACATCACACCACACCAATACCCTGGCATCACACCATGCACACACTACAACTGACCAACTGCTTTCTCACTTCCCCAGTTTCACACTACATACGTCAAGATCACCAGCATTCTATCTCCCACACACAGCCCCTCGTTCTTCGATCACCGTTTGTTATCTCCCCCTTTTCTTAGCTCTCCTGAAAAAAGAATTTCTAACTTCCGGTCAGCCATTGTTATGATCAGCCATTATTATGATTGACCGTTGACTGGACACTATTCAATTTTTTTTCTCCGTGTTTTTCTCCTTGTCTCCGTATTCTTTCTGTTGAAGAGCGTAGCTCGAAACGTCAAAGACTTTCCGTATTCCCGAGCGTCATACTAATACATCCTTTTGTTATTTACACCACCTGTCCTCGTCTGTTGTTGTTTTTTCGTATATTACCATACTCGCTGAGGAATATCCAAATACCTCCAAGGAAAATCTACTTGAAGCGACTCACGGAGAAGACTGAAAGTATCATCAAACGAATGCACTGGAAACCTTTCTTTTGGCTTTAAATCCTAAAAGTGCCCCTTGCGTATGAAAGATCTTGAGAACTGCAAGATTGACTTATGGAACATTCTAAAGAAGGTAAGATTTCGGCATTATTCTAACCTATTCCTTAAATCCTTAAATGATTATATGACCACTATTAACCCTTCAAACCCTATGAGTTTATTTTGGCATGACCTCCACCCTCAGTTCCCAGTGAAAATTTGCAAAAAATTCAGTTATAATTTATTTTTATTCATGTTCTAGCTTTTTGTTGTTATTTTTGATAAATAAACCAATAAAAATACCCATTTCATGTTGTTTATTTTATTTTCTCACTTCTACCTCCAAAACTGGACTTCAGCATGCCAGTCATGCCAGCAATTTTGCTGTGGTACTCTGACACACAAGAAATCTTTACAATGATTATACTTTTGGGAAGGTCCTTATATGCAGTACTTGGATTTTGTTATCTACCTTTGTTGTACTTTTCTAAGCACACACACACACACACACACACACATACACACACACACACACACATATATATATATATATATATACACATACATATACATGCTTATGTATATGTATTAAACATATACTGTATGTTTAATATATATGCTTATATATATATTGTGTATTGTGTGTATGAGTGTGTGCGTGTGTGTGATGTGTGTGTGTGTGCGTGTGTGTGTGTGTGTGTGCATATGTGGATAAAGATATATATACTCTTTTACTCTTTTACTTGTTTCAGTCATTTGACTGCGGCCATGCTGGAGCACCGCTTTTAGTCGAGCAAATCGACCCCAGGACTTATTCTTTGTAAGCCTAGTACTGATTCTATCGGTCTCTTTTGCCGAACCGCTAAGTTACGGGGACGTAAACACACCAGCATCGATTGTCAAGCGATGTTGAAGGGACACAGATACACAAACACACATATATACATATACATATATACGACGGGCTTCCTTCAGTTTCCGTCTACCAAATCCACTCACAAGACTTTGGTCGGCCCGAGGCTATAGTAGAAGACACTTGCCCAAGTTGCCACGCAGTGAGACTGAACCCAGAACCATGTGGTTGGTAAGCAAGCTACTTACCACAGAAATATTCAATTATGATAAGAAAACTCTTGAGCCAAATGAAAATTCAACCTATAAATGAGGGTTTCTTGCTTCTAATATTAACATTTGAGCCAAGGCAGTGAGCCTGGCTGAATCATTTCTGCACCAGGCAAAATGCTGCTGAGGTCTCCTTTGTCTTTCATCCTGTTGTGGTTGGAAAAATAAGTACCAGCTGAACAATAGGGTTGATGTAATTAACTTACACAACTCTCCCAATATTGCTAGATTTGATCCAAAATTTGAAATCAATATTAACATTTGAGTCAGCAGTTAATTTCCATAGTGATAACTAAACCATTTAGCATTTAAACAGGCCATACACACAAAATATTCTCCCTGGTTTATGTTGAAACCAGCCAGATCCAGACTCTCATACCTATGCTACAGTGTCATTCTTGAAATAAACAATCACAACATCGACATCATGAAGTAATGAGATAATGCATGATTTATTCAGAAGAATGTGAATAAATAAGCATTAACATTTGATAGAATAATCTGAATGTTAAAGGGTTAAATTTGAGGATGTTCTGGCTGTGTGTGTGTGTATTTGCCTGAGGGTTTTGTTGTGCCATCTACCTCTTGACATGTGTGCACTTTCAAGTTATTCTAAGATTTTATCTCATGTCCCCATACTTCCTTGCAAACATGTATGTACATCAAACTGTACATTTTATCACGTATTTGTGGGTGGGGGAGGGAATAACACCATTCCATTAAGCCCTGCTTACAGGTTCATACATACATACATGCATACATACATACATACATACATGCATATATACATACACACATTCATACATACATTCATACATACATACTTACATGCATACATACACACACACACACATATATATATATATATATACATTCATACATACATATATATGTATAAAGCTGAAGATCAGTGAAAAAGAGAACACCTATGCTGAAGTATTGAGAAATCTGCAGTTACTCTATCTGGATTAAAAGTTTAGGTTTACACCTGTAATTATTGGGGCCCTGGGATATGTAACACACTGTCTAAATACCAATCTTGAGAAATTAGGCTTCTCGAAACCAGAACGGAGAAAACTAACTCAAAGATTACAGTTCCAATCTATCAATGGAACTGTAAAAATCTATAAAACTTTCCAGAAGTTTATCATTTAAATATATATGAGCATGTCTAGATATGCAACTATATGCATGAGAATACATACATAAAACACAAATCTGCACATACATACATACATACATACATACATACAAATAAAATACCCTGTTGTTGATGTTGTAATTCCAATGAACAAGCCTTGGATCTTGGATAGAAACCGACTATCTGTACATATATATATATGTACATACAAACATACATACATACGTACATACATACTAATATACATACATACTTACATACATGTATATATATATATACTTACATACACACATACATATATATATACACACATACATACATACATACATACTTACATGCATGCATACATACATACATACATACATACATACATACATACGTACATTCTTACATGCATGCATACATGCAAATTTACATGCATATTTGCATACATATATACATACTTGCACACATACATACATACATTCATATACACACACAGATACATACATACATGCATACATGTGTGTATGTATATATGTATATGCTGCATTTAATCGATGGTGATGATTCATTCCATCACTATTCATCCTTCCTTGCTCTGTGCAATCATTCAAGTGACAAAAGACAAATGGATTTTATATGTGTGTATTTGTGTGTATACATGTGAGTGCATGTATATGTAACAGTATTACTATTTGTACGTGAGTTTACATGCAAACCTGAATGAGTATATACTGTGTGCATGTGTGTTTAAATGTATATATGTTTTGCAAGATTCCTGGTGTGAAATCAAGTTTGAAACAAATATTGTTATATCTTGGTGGTGGTGGTGGTGGTGGTGGGGAAATCATCCCTAAATATATATATATATATATATACAGGCTGCGATGGGTAAACTGTCACCATTTTATACTTTTTATTTTGTGCATGTGCATTGTTTGTTTTGGATTTTGTCGACTACACTGTATAGTAGGGTCAGCTGGGCACTCTCTGTGAGAAAAACAGCACCATGACACTATTCATTCTGCCAGAAACTTGGAAACAACATGCTGTACTGCTTGGCATTCTCACCAGAAGCTTTAATATGAACATTTCTGAGTGTTTGGGTGTCAATCTGAGGACATGTACCAAAAGTGATAAAAATGAAACATCCAGTCAACATCATGGTGTTTGGAGTGATCACTTGTGATGGCAACTTTATGTCTCTATTCATTCAACACAGTCTCAGACTCGACATGGAGGCCTACATCACGTGCCTGGAGGAGATAGTGCTGCTCTGGGCCAAGAGGGTGGCTGCTGGAGCACTATATGTCTGGCAACACGACTCTCCACCATACCACACAAGCAGGAGAACCCAGTCGTGGCTGTCAGACAATTTCTGCAACCATATCACCCCTAACATCTGGCACCTAACTCCCCAGACTGCAACCACCTTAGTTATTATGTGTGGGGTGCAGTTGAGTGAGAGACCAGCAAAACTCCTTGCAACACCAAAGATGAACTGAGAGCAAGGATTATGGCAACATTCACCGACTTAAACAAGGAGACCATGCAGAAGAGTTGCAGGAGATTACAAAGTCGTCTGGAGGTTGTGGTTGAAGCCAAAGGTGACTTTATTGCATAAAAATACTGCTTAGTATTTTAAGATATTTTATGGAGCTGTGGTAAAATAGATGTCAGTGTTATTTTCATTTTTGTGCCATTTAGACGACAGTTTATTCACTGCACCCTGTAAATATTCATATATATATATATATATATATATATATATATATATATATATTTATATATATATATATATATATATAATTGAGAGAAAAGCTGAACATAAGAAGCATCAGTTGTGGTGTGCAAGAGAGATGATTGCGCTGGTATGGACATGTGGTGAGAATGGATGAGGATAGCTGCGTGAAAACGTGCCACACCCTAACAGTTGAGGGAGGCCCAGGAAGACCTGGGCTGAGGTGGTGAGGCAAGATCTTCGAACATTGGGCCTCACCGAGGCGATGACTACTGACCGAGACCTTTGGAAATGTGCTGTGCATGAGAAGACCCGGCAAGCGAAGTGAGATCGTTGCCAGTGCCCCTGGACTGGCTCTTGTGTGGGTGGCACATAAGATGCACCATTTTGAGCGTGGCCAATGCCAGTACCGCCTGACTGGCCTTCGTGCGGGTGACACGTAAAAGCACCCACTACACTCTCTGAGTGGTTGGCGTTAGGAAGGGCATCCAGCTGTAGAAACTCTGCCAAATTAGATTGGAGCCTGGTGTTGCCATCCGGTTTCACCAGTCCTCAGTCAAATCGTCCAACCCATGCTAGCATGGAAAGCGGACGTTAAACGGTGATGATGATGATATGGACTCTCTTGTCAGTTTTGATGTATGAGGCTCCGACAGTGAACTCTTTCTTTGTCAGTCATAATGTTTAACTCAAATGTGACATTTAAGTCCCGCCAACGATTTGCAAAGAAAGCCACAAATGCTGCAAGTATGAGAATTACAGGTCAGTGCATGCGATATG
>NC_142930.1:98494336-98499336 GCF_046866305.1 Octopus bimaculoides | reverse complement strand
ACCCTGAAGAAATCAGCCAAAGAGGAATGATATGCAAAAGGTGTGAAATCATGATGGTGCTCTAGCATGACCACAACCAGAAGGCTGGAGCAAATAAAAGAATATAAGTATATATAAGTATTTTTATTCTGTCTTTCTTTTCTTTCTTTTACTTGTTTCAGTCATTTGACTGCGGCCATGGTGAAGTACCGCCTTTAGTCGAATCAAATAAACCCCAAGACTTATTCTTTGTAAGCCTAGTACTTAATCTATTGGTCTCTTTTGCCGAACTGCTAAGTTACGGGGACCTAAACACACCAGCATCGGTTATCAAGCGATGTTGGGGAGACAAACACAGATACACCACATATACACACGCATACATACATACATATATATATATATATATATATATATATATATATATATATATATATATATATAAATAAAGTGTAGTATATTGCCACTTAAGTGTGGCTGACCCCTAGGGGTGGATGTTACTGTTGCTTTTAGCCCCAGGAGGACATCTCCTCCAGCTGGCTTATCGACACACGACTGTGTCCTGTTTGCCAAGGGAAGTTATCCCTCTCACCTCGGTCTGCAGCACGAACGTATCCGGATTTCAGGGTTATTTCCCTTCGTCGGCGTTCGACAGCTGATGACCTTGGTGAGAGAGACAAAAAACCTGGCAAACTTATATCTTCTTTTCCAGTGAAATTCTTCACTGATATTGAAAAGGTGAAAACAAGCAATGTTAATTCTCTAAATGAAGTATTAACAGTAACTGCACGATAAAGTGTAGTATATTGCCACTTAAGTGTGGCTGACCCCTAGGGGTGGATGTTACTGTTGCTTTTAGCCCCAGGAGGACATCTCCTCCAGCTGGCTTATCGACACACGACTGTGTCCTGTTTGCCAAGGGAAGTTATCCCTCTCACCTCGGTCTGCAGCACGAACGTATCCGGATTTCAGGGTTATTTCCCTTCGTCGGCGTTCGACAGCTGATGACCTTGGTGAGAGAGACAAAAAACCTGGCAAACTTATATCTTCTTTTCCAGTGAAATTCTTCACTGATATTGAAAAGGTGAAAACAAGCAATGTTAATTCTCTAAATGAAGTATTAACAGTAACTGCACGATAAAGTGTAGTATATTGCCACTTAAGTGTGGCTGACCCCTAGGGGTGGATGTTACTGTTGCTTTTAGCCCCAGGAGGACATCTCCTCCAGCTGGCTTATCGACACACGACTGTGTCCTGTTTGCCAAGGGAAGTTATCCCTCTCACCTCGGTCTGCAGCACGAACGTATCCGGATTTCAGGGTTATTTCCCTTCGTCGGCAATATACTACACTAAGTGGCAATATACTACACTTTATCGTGCAGTTACTGTTAATACTTCATTTAGAGAATTAACATTGCTTGTTTTCACCTTTTCAATATCAGTGAAGAATTTCACTGGAAAAGAAGATATAAGTTTGCCAGGTTTTTTGTCTCTCTCACCAAGGTCATCAGCTGTCGAACGCCGACGAAGGGAAATAACCCTGAAATCCGGATACGTTCGTGCTGCAGACCGAGGTGAGAGGGATAACTTCCCTTGGCAAACAGGACACAGTCGTGTGTCGATAAGCCAGCTGGAGGAGATGTCCTCCTGGGGCTAAAAGCAACAGTAACATCCACCCCTAGGGGTCAGCCACACTTAAGTGGCAATATACTACACTTTATCGTGCAGTTACTATTAATACTTCATTTAGAGAATTAACATATATATATATATATATACACATATATATACGACGTGCTTCTTTCAGTTTCCGTCATCCAATTCCACTCACAAGGCTTTGGTCAACCTGACGCTATAGTGGAAGACACTTGCCCAAGGTGCCATGTGGTTCGTAAGCAAGCTACTTACCACACAGCCATTCCTACGCCTATATGTATGTAAAATTATAGTGACAGAAGCAGTTTTAAAGCAGAAGGCAATCTTGATCTGAAATTTAACAGGAAGGTTGAGTTAGAAGATGGATTCAAGGTTGAGTTAGAAGATGGATTCACTCACACACATTCATAATTACACACACACATGCATATACATATACACAAATATATACGGTTGTATATATACTTATATATACGTACATATACATATACACAAACACACACACACAGACACAGACACACAGAGACACGCGCGCGCGCGCATGCACACACACACATGTCTATAGCCTGTAGTTACTTCCACAAGAAACTACTTATTTTGCTAAAGATCAGATGCACTCCCTTCTGCATTCTATAAATAATTAATTACCATTAATGTAGATTCTCTAGCTGACTCTCCTGTCTTTCTTGACTGACCAGAATTAATCATTAAGACAACAATTGTCTTTCTCATCCCTAAGCGTGTAATTTTAATTATATAAGATTTCTTGCCCCATTACTATACTAGTGCTGACTACAATCTCTATGTATATATGTATGTTTATGTGTGTTTGTGTGTGTGTATGTTTCTATATATAGAAAATCAACATCATCATGATATATATTTATATATATGTATGTATATCTATAGCTATATGTATATGTGCATATATAAGCACTTATATGCATCTGTGTATTCATATCATCATCATCACCATCATCTATATATGAATGTATATATATAGATATAGATAGATAGATAGATAGATAGATAAATAGATGTATATATGAATGGATGTATATATCAATTTAATATTTGTTTTGCAATATACTTGATATGAAACTATATAGTAGAACAGACATTTGGGACACTCATGTTGCCAATAAAAACACAGACATTGGTTTTATTTCACTACTTTATTATTATTATTATTATTATCATCATTATTAAAGGCAGTGAGATGGCTGAATCGTTAACATGCTGGGCAAAACGTTTAGTGGCATTTTGTCCGTTTTTACATTCTGCCAAGGTCGACTTTGCCTTTCATCCTTTTGGAGTCAATAAATTTAGTACCAATGAAACACTGGGGGGCGATATAATTAACTACTCCCCTCCCTCAAATTTCAAGCCTTGTGCCTTTAGTAGAAAGGATTATTATTTTTATTATTATTAATTCATGAAGATTAAGGCAGTGAGCTGGCAGAATCGTTAGCATGCTGGGCAAAATGCTTAGTGGCATTTCATCCAGCTTTACATTCTGAGTTCAAATTCTGCCAAGGTTGACTTCGCTTTTCATCCTTTTGGGGGCCAATAAAATAAGTACCAGTTGATTACTGGGGTTAATGTAATTGACTAGCCTTCTCCTCTGAAATTGCTGCCCTTGTAACAAAATTTGAAATCATTATGAATTTATGAAGATTGATGTAATTCTTCATGAAAGTAAATAATAATAAGATACAGTTTGTAATAGATAGAGATTGACTATTTATTTGATTGAACAATATTTCGACATTATGCTTGTCTTCCTCAGGTTTAAAATGAAAAATGTTGGCAGGTAGGTAGTTGATTGTCAAAAATATTACTTGAATTGGATATACATAATGCAATAATGGATTCTTGATATAAACTGTGTATTGTTTTATAGTGTTTACATTTGATCAATAAAAAAAAAATATATATATTTAGAAGTAAAAGCTGGACAAACCAGTTGCATGCAAATAAGGAGATATTAAATTATGTCCAATCAAAAAGGTAATGTTCTTAGTCTTAGCAGTCTTTTTTGTAACATTCCAGCTATAAAAGAAACAATATTCATAAAACTCTCACACACACACATATGCACACATAGATATAGGTAATAGATAATTACTTGCACTTTACCTGGCACATCCTAACTCATCTAAAAGATAAGACATTTAGTACAAAAGTGCTCAGTAAATAATTCAAGTAAATTAATTAGAGCATGTGGAGGAGGCCAGGTGAGGAAGTGGTTCACCTTGGTGGATATCCTTATTGAGTTGGTACTGTTGGGTGTGCTGTATAAACTGTATAGGATTGGAGGCCATGGGAGTGGTGAACAAGCTCAAAGGCTGCCCCAGGTGGCACACATTTTAGCTACATCACTGTTAGGGCCACACTAACCTCAATGACAATAATTCTCAAAGGATGTTCCATGGGGGCAAGTTGGGGGTGTATCTATGCAATTATAATGTCACAAGTAATAATTGCAAGATGGATTCTTAAAGCCAAGCCAACTGGCAGGAGACTTATGGATAAGGGTGGACCAAGAACAAGATGGTTGGATAATATCCATAGTCTCAGTTGGTCATGTTTAAGAATCTAGCTGGAAAGTCTAATGGTGGTTGCTTCAGACTGGACCTTATGGAGGAGGTGACTGAGGACTCTACCTCCATGGCCTTTCCAGGAATAGTGGGCAGACAAATTGGTTGGATGGATGATTGCCTTCAAAAACGTGCTATTCATAATTTGTTATGCACAAGTAAAATTAATAAAACAAAATAAGCAATTCTTTTTGCCCATTTCGTTCTTGCACTTTTGGTTTCCACATTTTAAATTCCGGGTGTAACAATAAGATTTATTATTTGAACTTCAGTGTGACAAGAAGTCAGAAAGATTGAGAATCACTGGGCTATGATGAATGGTGGAATGGATATAGACAAAATTTGAATTTATATGATATAAATTAAGCTGGATTTTCGAACTTAGTACGTATGTTCTGAACAAAGTAAAACATATTTTAGCAATAGAAATAATTATTAATAAGCAGCAAATAAATCGTAAAATTCAATTGGTACATTATATTTTAATGCTTTTGTTTTTCTTTTTAATTATTAGATTGAACGTTTTCATACCCAGTCTAATTAAGGAAAAACAGTCTACAAGGCACAGCTTCAGTACGTATGCAATTAGTATCTGTCTTTCACTTTTAATTGGTGCAGTTTGTTTCCGTTTGACTAGCTTATACGTATAACGTTCAAAAGGTCGTCTAAATTAAATACATGCATTACATTCATCATGGTTAGCAAACTCTGACAGCCATTCTGACGACACAGCAGGCGTGGTATCAACATGAAATGTAAGGGTCG
>NC_142930.1:98466836-98489336 GCF_046866305.1 Octopus bimaculoides | reverse complement strand
CTTTTACAAGCCTGGTACTTATTCTATCGGCCTGATTTGTCGAACCATTAAGTTACGAGGACATAAGCAAACCAATACTGATTGTTAAGCGGTGGCGGACAAACAGAAAGACACATATATGCATGCATACGTAATACATAGATACATACATACATATGTTTTTATGTATGTATGTGTATGCGTGCGTGTATGCGTATGTATGTGTGTATATCTATCTATCTATCTATCTATCTATACATGAATATCTATCAATGCATGAATATATACAACAGGCTTCTTTCAGTTCCCATTTACTTAATTCACTCATAAGTCTTTGGTCAGCCCGAGTCTATTGAAGACACCCAACGTGCCTCGCAGTCAGACTCACCTTCGCAGCTACGCATGTCCCTATATTGCAAACATGTTTTGATATAATCTTTCTCTCAGGAGAGAAGTCCCCATCACCTCTTACAGGGCCACTGAAACTAGCGGAAATATACTCAAATCGGAAATCTGAGCCAAAAACTTTCAACAGTGGATTTTACTAAAGGCATTTACAGTGCATGGTGATGTTCTTAAACTGGGCGGTAGATTATGTTTAACTATCCATGTAGACAAAAGCAATATTTGAACCCAGAACGAAAAAAAAAAAGGAACAAATATTACAAAGAGTGCTATCTGACGTTCTTAGAATTACGAAAATCTGCCTCCAGATTTTACATTTTATAATTGACCTGAAAGGCAAAGTTGGCCTCGGTGGGATCTGAACTCAGAGAGAATCTAAACAAATACCGCACGACAGTTTATCTGATGCACTACGATTCTGCCAGTTCGGCACTTATTTACCTAGACAATGGCCACCCTAAAATTTTTGCCACTTTATTTCCTTTAAAAATAATTACAACGTTGAGTAAATGCTCTAGCAGCAGCGCTATCACACGATATCAAGAAATAGCTGCCGTATACTCTTAGGCATTAGCTATGAGTGAATAAAAGACAGAAATAGACACGATTTGGAACGCTTTTAATCATATTGCACAATCACTGCTGACGACGACAGCAACTACTACTACTACTGTTGCTTTTTCTTCATAATAATAATAATAATAATGATTTCAAATTTTGCCACAACGGCAGCAATTTTGGGGGAGGGGATGAGTCGATTACATCGACTCCAGTGTTCAACTGATACTTGTTTTATCGACCCCGAAAGGATGAAAGGCAAAATCGACCTCGGTAAAATTTGAACTCTGAATGCTAAGACGTACGAAATGCCGCTAAGCATTTTGCCCGGCCTACTAACGATTCTGTCAGCTCGACACCTTCCTAATAATAATAATAATAATAATAATAATAATAATAATAATAATAATAACATCAGCAACAACAACAACAACAACAATAGTAATGATTTCTGATTTAGACAGAAAGCCAGCAATTTTGTAGGAGGAAGGGCTTAATTGAAATTATTGACCCCAGTTCTTAGACTGACACTTTATTTTACCAACTCCGTTTTGAGACAAAAAAATACTGGTCAATAAAGCACTGAAATTACATATACACAAAACAAATATAAATATATATAAATAAATGACAATGCATAAAAACAAATAAAAGCAAATCAAGCACACATGGATGAGAAACTACCACATAGTAACTACCGGTTCAAAGTATTGCACAACTTCATCCATCTTCCATTCCGTGTTCTAAAATCTGAGCACTTAAAAAATATCCGTATTTCTGGACCTAGCCAAGCCATGAAAAGTTCGACCTTTGTTGTGTGATCTCTCCAGCAATCACAAAGCACGACGTGGTCATTTTCACGTCTGTTAAGAATCGCCTACTGCTAGTTCCTCCTTGTGTGTTCGATCAACGTATTAACTGGTTCGGTTCTTCTCAGGTTAAACATTAATCTGAACCAGTTTCATCGCTTCAGGCTATCGTACAACCGAGTTCTCTGTTAGTCTACTCTTATTGCATTTTACACGTCGTCTGCCTGTCTTTTTCCTTTTTCCCACTATCACCAACAGTTTGTCGCCAATGTCTCTCTTCTCATCTCTTCATATCGTCGGAAGATGATATAGGTGGTACAATTAGGAGTTTATCACGGCTTCCTGGTCGTCGGCATCTGGCGCTGAGAAGACGATTTCGTTTACCATCCCATAAGCTTTAACCGATTTTATAACAATACATATGAAATTTAACAATCTTATTGTACAATAATAGTGTGTATAAATTTTATATATTATAAACATTAATTTTAAATGCCAAAATGTAAGAAAATAACATTTTATACTTATTCCTATAGGTAAAGCAGATCGCAGCAGGGTTTAAATTCCGAATATAGAGGATCGTATATAAACGCTGCAATGCGTTGTATCCGCTGCTCTATTGATTCAGCCAGTCTACTGTCTAGGATGTAAGGATTTCCGTACCTTTCCTTAAGGACTTAAGGTGTAAGTGAAGTCATTGAGCTTCGACTGGTGGTTGAAATTGAATGGCGTTTTTCAGCGCAATACAAAATTGGAAACTAAACCACGTATCATGTTGAGCTGCGCTGGTGTAAAATTAAAAGTTCTTGCATTTTAGCAGAAGAACAAAAAAATTGCAGTAAAGCAGCGTAATAGTGGTGTCAGACGTAACATGCAGACCGTCATAGAACTTGCTTGACATCGTGTTTTTATTCTTCTCTTCTGTTTTATGAATTCAGTGAGCACATGCATATTGTGTGTTCATACTTCTCTTTCCGGTTCCTACCCACAACTGTTTACAGATCACAACCATCTCACGAACATGCGTTCGTGAGAAGCACGTCGCGCTCCGATGGTTGTGAAAAAATACAGGATATATAACTGGTTTCCAACTTTGGTGTATGACTAAACTTTCAATGAAGGTTACTGTTATTTATAATGAGCAGTAAAATATCGGTACTTATGCTATCGACCCAAGAAAAATGAAAGGCAAAGTCGACCTCGGTGAGATTTCAACTCCAAATATATAAAGGGATATAATTAAATATCGCAAGACAATCTGTTCGTTACTCTCTACTTATTCTGCCAATCTACTGCCTTATATAATACATGATTACAAGCCGTGAAAGCTCCAAATATAAACTTCCAGAGAAATAGGGCTTCTGGAATACTTTGCCCAGTGTTTCGATATTCGGACCTCTAATCTAAATTTAAGGACAAGTTAGTAAAGAATGTCATTTATATATTCACCGTGACTGATGAAAATAACTCCGATTAATGAGGATCGAGTTCTAGTTACTAACACTCACTCATAGATATTGTTCTATATGTAACTTTTTTTTATTAAGTACGTCACTACACTACTTTTAGAATTTAACATTCAGAAGATTATATTTAATTGTATATGGCTGCTGTTATAAAATACTAAATGGAAAGAGGACGGTAAGAATTAATGAGTACTTTCTCAGATACTTTAAAATTTAAAGCGGTCAATAAGGTGTTGCAGTTTGCCATCAGTTACTAGGAGCTGCGATCTTCTAATAATTTCAGCATTAGAGTACATAAGATGTCCACTACAGAATAAGGCTCACGAAAGCTTTTCAAAGAGCGAGAATTTATTAGAGAAAGTATAATTTAAAAACTTAGTAATAATTTAAAGTGATTGCTAAAATTCGACGTTACTCTTTTACTCTATTACTTGTTTCAGTCATTTGACTGAGGCCATGTTGGAGCACCACCTTTAGTCGATCAAATTGGCCCCAGGACTTATTCTTTGTAAGCCTAGTACTTATTCTATCGGTGTCTTTTTGCTGAACCACTAAGTTACGGGGACGTAAACACACCAGCATCGGTTGTCAAGCGATGCTGGAGGGACAAACACAGACACACAAACACACATATATACATATACATATATACGACGGGCTTCTTTCAGTTTCCGTCTACTAAATCCACTCACAAGGCTTTGGTCGGCTCGAGGCTATAGTAAAAGACACTTGCCCAAGGTGCAACGCAGTGGGACTGAACCCGGAACCATGTGGTTCATAAGCAAGCTACTTATCACACAGCCACTCATATATATTAAAAAATTTAACTGTTTACATTTAATGATAAAACAAAGAATAACTTAAATTAAGACACTTTTACTGAGCTTTCCAGTTAATGTTACAGAAAAGTTAATTTAAATACCTATGATAATATTAACATTGAAATCAAGGTTATGAGGACTAGACTAAAATTAAATAAACTCAGCAATTATTAAACTTGGAATGGCTAACACTAATTTCTATGTGAAGATGAGAAAAGCAACCGGGCTTTGTCAGTGTACGAAATAATTAATTTTTACATACGCGATACACATAGTAAAAAAACTTAAAACACTAACCGATACACGTTTTTTATATGAATGATGATTAGCAGACTTGTAATACTTCAATGTCTATTAATTAATTAAACGTAGAAAAGAATAATTTGTACGTTCAAGAGATTAAGCCATAAAATTACAGTACCTAGAAATGTGAAGAATTAACGTTTTAGATCCGATTTTAAGTGTGCTTTCAACAGTTGTCGGCTCTAGAAAAATCCGAAAAAGTGTCTTTAAGCTCTTGTGTATCAATGATAATTTTAGATTCTACTATTGTATTAAAAAACTATGTGGTAATATATGCACATGAATTTCTGATTTGTTGTCGGATAAAGCCACCTTTTATAAGGCCTCCCAGTTTTATATTTAAATGTTACACGTACAATAATTTGGTTTAAGCTTATTTTTTTGTTAAACGTGAAATAGAAAAAAAATACATGGACGCAGAACGACATTCATCATCAGCTGCACAGAGTTAGAGCGAAGAATATCTGAAAGAAATTTTAAGATAGCTTCCAGATGAGAATATTCGGGATATTTGGGCCTCCATTTGTGAGTTCTGGTCGGCGGGGGTTACTTTAACTTGGCAGCGACATCGATTCTGTCATTATAAGCTCCACGTAGTAGAGTTAAAAGGAAACGCAGCTCCTACGAAACTTTAAGTAATGTGAGAAACTACGACAACTTGTATTTAAACTCCAACTAAACGTGTCGAGTGCTATGATCTTTCAGTTTTCATTTGTTCATCCGTTCATATATAGGTGTGTATGTGTTTTTATATCTCATACATCACAGAAAATTTTTAGGAACTTATTTTAAGTTTATACACAACTATACAAAAAGTATTTATAATAATTTATAATAACGTATCAATTATATCTCACATTGCAAGAGCAGTTTCGATTCTAGGTCTCACTACAACATTAAATGGGCTATTGTTGATTATATTAGCCTTTAGATGAACTGTTCGGAATGTTGTCGACCATTTGTCATAGAGCGCTAACATACAAATAATACAGGCAATTATTTAAGCAGAAAATATTTTCTGTAAGTGCAGCCATGCAAATAAGTTTTCTTTAATGAATTGTAAATCGCACCCAATTTTATCAATGATTGTTAACTGTAATAGCAACCAAATGTTTTATAGAATATTATCAGACATTTTACATTATGACGCTATAGGATGCTGAATTTACTGTTTTTGCGTCGTAGAATTCTTTTGTTAATGTACTATTCGGTACACTTGCAGATGTTTTTTTTTTACGATAACAGTTGCTCTTGCTCATTACATATGTAAATATACAAACATACGTACATGAATACATATGTATGTATGTATGTATGTATGTATGTATGTATGTCATTATTCAGTTTATTTTAAGATTTCTTGCCAATAGAGAAAGAACCAGTTTCTAACCTAGATCCAAGGTTCCTTCATTGGAATTTCAACATCAACAAAAGGGTATATTTGTATGTATGTATGTATGTATGTATGTGCAGATTTGTATGTTTAATGTATGTATTCTCACGCATATAATTACATATCTAGACATGCTCATATATATTTAAATGATAAACTTCTGGAAAGTTTTACAGATTTTTACACTACCAATGATGGATTGGATCTGTAGTCTTCGAATTAGCTTTCTCCTTTCTGGTTTTGAGAAACCTAATTTTTCAATATTGGTATTTAGGCAATGTGTTACATATCCCAGGGTCCCAATAAATTTAGCATAGGTGTTCTCTTTTTCACTGATCTTCTGTTTTATGTTAACATCCGCCAGGCAGCTAATTTCCGCAACTATGCACAGTTTCTCTTCTCTATCCCAAATCATTATATCAGGTCTGTTGTGCTTACATTTTATTGAAGTCTTCACTGGTACATTCCACTACTATTCCTTTTTATTATGAGTAGCTATGGCTTCTACCGTATTGTGGGATTTTATGTCTTTATCCTTGGGATTACCCTTCCGACGGATTTCATTATAGAGTGTCCTAGCTACAACGTCATGTCCCATCGGTAGATAATCCGTGATGACATTTTTGGTCAACTGCTTATGATGTAGGTGATATCTTGAATGTGAACTCCACAAAGTCTGCATCGATTGTCACATTTTACGGTTTTTCCTGCATTTCTATCCCTTTTGTGCCACAGGCACTTGGTTGATATTTCCTGTTTCTGGATTGCAAACGCATACTCTTGAAAGTGGGAGGTAGTAATCTGGCTATTCGTCCATGATAAACTGCGTTGATGATCGATGCTACTATCATCACGGAGCTTTCTAGCAACATATCTTGCATAGTCTTCTGCTCATATAGGCTCATCCCTGTATGTATGTATGTATGTATGTATGTATGTATCTATGTATGTATGAATGCATGTATGTCTGTACGTACGCACGCACGAACGCACGCACGCACACGCAAACACACACACATACACACACAAACACACATATTACAACAAAAATTTGAATTTTGAACATAGTTATCAAAGGTTTCGTATCCATAAAGTCAGACTTTACACAAAGAAAAAAAAATTTTTAACTTTCTACGACGCGGACGTGAGGAAATGCTTAGAAATCGAGATTTAAGTCTTAACATATAAATACGTTATTGAGGACGGGTTGTCTCCCCTGATCGAGAGGATAAAATAACCCTTATAGACCCGGAAAAACCTAACCAGCAAACAGGGAAATCCAATTTTCGAGTTGGAAGCGCTTGAAGTGAAAAAACTTTACGACTGTTTAACGCATCAGGCTAAGTATAATCCTTAAGAATTTTGGCTCTCTCTGTGATGCAGATTTTGCAACGGCCACTCCCAATATATGGGGCTGGATGGTCTATTATTTTCCACCTGATATCACATGGGGTCGCTTGATCTTTGAGGTGTCACACATGGTGGACCAGGGGCGTGGCAAACCGTCTTTCTGTGACTCTGAAGGATAACTGTTGGTTGCGGAAACAATGTTTGAAAGATGTACTGGTTGATCCGATATATATACAAACTTGGGATGTGGCTATATTCGCACTCCTGGTATATCTCTGATAGGCTCCGGGCCAAAGGATGCTGTTGGTAACAGTGTTGCTGACGCAGTTGTTATGGCGTAATAGTCCGGCGGAGTTATCGCCGTGGCTATCACTACCGGTCATGTGGTTGGTGATGTAGCTGCTGGCGTTAGTGTGGGTGCGGCCGGTGGTAACATATGGTGCGGGGCCGATCATCCCATCGGTGTCGATGATAATTGTTTGGTCATCATCTGTTGTGGTGATACTGGGAACGCCGTATAGCTCCTCTGTGTCGCCGGTCCTGGATTGGTCATCATCTCTAGGTGTGGCGATTGTACTGGTGGTAACATAAGGTGCGGGAATGGTCACTCTATTTGTGTCTATGACAACGGTTTGTTCATCATCCGTGGCGGTGGTGCTGGGGTTTTAGGTTGCATCTTCTGTGACGCTGTTCCTTGACTGGCAATCATGTCTGGCTGTGGCGATTGTACTGGTGTGAGATCTGGTTAATCTGCTAATATTGCTATTGGATGGTACATTGTTGGTAATGCAGATAGCATGTCTAGATGCCACCTTAGTTTCATAGATCACTCCTCTAGCCTCGCATTGGCCTCCTACTGGACAGTTATTATATACCCTGCAAGAACAACCTGCCTTTTCCCTTGTATTGTGGGTACTTGTTAAAATGTTTTTCATGTTAGGTGCACAACTAAAAGAGACTCTTAGGTTGTGCCTGTTAAATAATTGCCTGTATCTATGTGTGTGTGTGTGAAATGTTTGTCTACTAATCTAAGGAAAATCCTTCCCACACAAATCTTGACGTTGAGCGAGAAGGGTGGAGCAAACCAAACGACGTTTTTGCGGAGCTTCTTTTTCCGGGTGCTAGGGCTTAGCATGTAGGAGATGCGGTCATTAAACCCACTCGATGCAAGTGCCTCATTGTAGTAGGGGGCAGCGACGTCGAAGACATCTTGGCTAGAGGATAGTTCCGAGATCATCTTGCTTACACCTTTCACTAGGTTCTTGAAAATGATAGGGATGGGATGGTAGGAGGCTGTGCTAATATAGAACAACCTCTCGTTTAGCTTGTGATCAGGCCTGTATGTACCAGAACCCAGATCTAATGTAACATCTAAAAAATCTACAGTAGTGAGATTAGTCTCAATGGTGACCTTAAGTCCCATTGAGCCTAAGGCGCTAATTAGGTCCTTCCTAAGTCTATCTAAAGTGGGCCCGTTGGCTCCTCTAGAGATAGCTAGGGAATCATCTCTGTAGAGACCGAAGAGGACCGAAGGCAAACTATCCCCTAAGATGTCCAGGATGTACAGTCCGGTAAGATCACAGAAACGGCGCTGCCATATGCTCCCATAGCCACATCAAAGGAGCCCTCGGGGTTAGATTGCTTGACCCACGTCGAATCTTTGCTGAACAGCACCGTCTTCCTGGCATTCATGATAACTCTAACATCACTATCACTAATATCTGTGAAGCCCTTAGCAAATAAAATTGCCTTCAGCAATAACTTTTGAAATCGATGGATAAAAGTCGACAATGTTGAACTGTGTAAACCTAGACCTGCCTCTGTCCCAGTTGGCAATAAACCATGAGGTTACATCATTGGTACTGCGCCATAGAGAGGGCCATGTGCCTTCTTATGTCATCATTAATCTTTCTCAGTATATATATATATAAATAATGCGTTTTTTTTTCAATTGCATGAACTAAGAGTCGGAGGAGGACGGGATAAACTAACTGCATCAATTTGCTATAAAAGCAGGTAGTAATTTTACCTTTTATTTATTCTTAGTGCAAGTTTTGAAGAGTTCAGTTCGATTTTAACAGTTATTTTTTCAAAGCTATAATGGAAGAGACAAAGGAGCATATTTGGCATATTTTGCTTTAAGGGTTCAATAAAGGCAACAACGCAGCGGTAAGTGCGAAGAATATTAATGCAGTAAATGGAGATCGGACAATAAGCGTCAGCCATTGTCAACGGTGGTTCCAGAAATTCCGAGCCAGAAACTACAGCCTAGAAACGAGCCTCATCCTGGAAGCTCTGTAGAGCTCGACGAGGACATCCTGCAAACCCTGGTGGAACAAAATTCCATCGTAACTGTTGAGGGACTAGCAGAGAAGATTGGATTTGATCATTCAACCACTCATCGACACCTGCATACCATCGGAAAAGTCAGCAAATTGGTTTCAAAACGAAAGGTATTCTTTCATCAGGATAATGCTCGGCCACATACAGCGAGGATGACATTCCATAAGCTGGAGCAGTTTGAATGGAAAACGATGACCCACCCACCAGGTGGTATCTGGGGTTGGAGGCCTAATTAGGCTTGCGGTCTTTTAAAGTGATAAAGGCATTTTTCATGGCCAAAATCTCCACTCTGTTTGCTATACCTAGGCTAACTACTATCTGTTTAGCCTCACAGTTAATGTTATTACAAGTGTGTGGTAAAGCGCGTCTGTATTTTTGTGTAATAGAATCATTTAAAAGCCTATCGTAAGTGTATGTGGCTATCATGTATAAGTTCTTCGTCTTATCCGAGAATACTAAGGACCTGTTAGAGCTTCTTATTTTTGTATATCTTCACGAAGTTTGCTTTGAAAAGGGAAAAAGGACTTACGGAATTTCAACCTGGGTATTATGTCCAGTAGGTCCGCTTCGAAGGCCTCGATTTCCTTTATCCTAGGTGGGAATTTCGTAGACTTTCCGTACGTATTAGTCTCGGAAGGTGGCGTGTTTTGATCATAAAAAAACGCCTTCCATCTCATGCGCCTTATAAGGTCTGTCATTTTCTCCAGTAACATTTTCGTATAGACCTCATTGGAATGTATTGGGATATTTTTGTAGAATATCCTACATCGAAACGTTCCATGTTATCCTTGGGGTAGCAATTGATAATTTTAGGAGTGCAGGGATCGGTACAGTTATCAAACGCAGACGAAGTACTGCACTTCATAAAACACACTGTTAACGGGTCGCAAATAGACAGTCAATATAATATATTATATAAGCAACGTAGATAGTTAGAAAATTTCTGTGAGTGAAAGTAGTAACTATACTGAGAAGTAATGTTTCACGAGCTGGAGTTAATTCCTGCTATCTCTAGCTGCCGAGTGTTCACCACTGACGATGGACACAAATAGCCCGAAACCGTTCTGTCTGGTGATCTCAATGTCTGCTAGAAAGTAGAGGTTCGCTCCCTTGCTTGCAATATATACTGGGTGCAGGATGCATCAGTAACAAGCCAGAGGTGGTCCTTCCTGAAGTTAAAAACGGTAGTAACGTCAAACAGCCATATTGTTGTGGCTACACACACACACACACACACACACACACACACACACACACACACACACACACACACACACACACACTCTCTCTCTCACTCACTCACTCACTCATCCATGTATATATATATATATACCTATCTATTTGTATAAACGTCTATGCAGTTTGCATCAACGAAATTATATTCACAAGGAAGTAGCCAATACAATCTATCGTGGAAGAAATTTCCTCCAGATGTCAAGCTGTGGTACTGAACTTAAAATCACGTGATTATAAACCGAACTTTTAAATATGTGTGTGTGTGCGCGCGCGCGAGCATGCGTGTTTGCGTGCGCACGTATATGAGTGGGTGTAGGCGTTTGTATATTCGTATCTGTGTGTTGTGTTATAGACGGTTTCTTCCGGTACAGTTATGGAAATTATGAAAGCTATGTTCAATAGCTCTCGCTCGCATTTATGTCACCATCAACGATAATGTTGTGACAACGGCGAAAATCAAAGTCTTTCTTACAGATCGTATTGATCGGCATGGATGCTAAAATTCTTGTTGCTGCATGTCTCTTTTTCCTTTTCACAACTACTGTCTGAAGATGATGATGTTTAGAATCTAGCTATACTAGTTTTTTTGTTTTTATAATTTTATTTTTTTGTGATTTTTTATTGTAATGTTGGTAGTTAATTCTTTTTGGATTGAAATGTTTTTAGCCTTCCATATAGTTTATCCAATTAATACACAATTTAGTGAGGAAACAAGTAGCTACAAGAAATGCCACAAGTATTGTTCAACAGTAGAAAACAGGATATGTCTTATCACGATTCCTCTCATCCACCGTACGTACATTCAACGCCATTGATGTTGGGATCTGAAGAAAGTATTGATCTTCTGCCAGAGATAACGGCCATGATGGACAAAAAAGTAGATAAAATAAAATAAAATGGAAAACGATAAAACTGATGTAATTCACAATAGTCTGACTTTGTGCCGAAGAAACTTATAGAATGGCTTCCAAACTTAAAAACAGAATATCTATCAAAGTCTACACAGATGAGCTTGGCAGCTGATGCCATGATGGTAATAGGTTTAATAAAACGTAGTAGTCTGTATGATAAAGCAGCACCAAGCAAATAAAAATCAAATATTTCAACTGTCATTGAAGGCGCGTAGCCGAATGGTTAGAGTCTTATGTCTGCTTAATGGTTAAGTGTTCATAAGGCCGGGTTCAATTTCTGGGCAGAGTCGTGTATTATTACAGGATGGTGTATTATTATGAATAAAAAAAGGACCAAAGATCCTTCCTGAGCTAAAATCTTACAAGGCCGGTTTTCCAATTTCTGTGGCTGTGGCTGCAAAGGCATCAGGACGTCCGGTTGAAGGTACTGGCAACTTTGGTCGTCGTCCGGGGCGTTACGTGCTAGTAAGACTTCACTTTACGTGTTTGGGTCTTCCAAATACAAATAGTGAATAACATAAACGTCAAATATTGTAAGAATCCTTAAGAATGTGATACAAACATGCAATTTGGCACACCTATAGTTTAAAACATGCTCTTTAAGATAGGTGTGATAGCCAACGTGAAAATTGAAAATGGCAGCCATCACAACCTCTCTCGTCAACGGTCACATACGCACTGCATTTGCCACACCAAACTACAGCTGATTTAGCATAATGAGGCATAAATGCGTTCAAACACAAAAGCACACGTATTCAACATTCGTAGAATAAGAACACCAATTTATTATTAAAAAGATCTATGTAAATTAAGTTATTACTTGAATGTTTATGAATTTAAAATTAGAAATAACATAAATAACCGTATTATTTCAGAGTCTTTCAAGGCTGTTTATTTTATTTTTATAACAATACCCTAGATATTGTAACATATTATCAGGTCTGATATATGTTTCAATTTTGCTGATATGAACAAGGCAAGTGTACACATCGCCATCAGAACTGGCTCTAAAGAAAATGATCAAAAAGATTCCTGAGCTCCCAGAAAGCTTTTCTGGAGAAGCGCCCTATGCCTCCTTCGGGTGACATTCCCACCCTATCTGCAGCTCCGAATCTATGATGGATCCAGTTCGGAGCTTTCTGTAAATAAAGCCTGGAAAATCATGTTTGCAGAAAAGAACAGACACTATGATGCAATCCCACCCACGCGAAGAGCTCTTGTCCAGCATATCTGACGAGCTACATATCAGGCGGGGTACATATGGGCCTACGCTCTCCAGACGAAACCTGCACCACTGCCATTACCTATCATCTGAGGGGAAAATAATGACGATGGCACATTCATTATTCACTGGACTTAACTAAGAACCATAGTAGAACAATGCCAAGCACTTAAAAAGTGCCAATGTAAAACTGAGTGTGCAGAACGTTGCACATGCAAGAAGTCAGCCCTCCCTTGTACTTCCCTTTGTGTCTGCCCATACATTTGATTGATGATGAAACCCGTATAACCTGATTTAGTGAAGAAGATAGTAGAAAAATCCTTCAAAAGGTATATATAAGGCTATTTGTGTAAAAAATTGCATAACGAATAACGTTTATTATAATAAAACTTATTTCCTGTGCATTGCGATTATTAATTCTTAATGTTGGACGCCACCTTGGATTTCGGCCGCTATTTTCTATTTTCACGTTGGCAATCATGCCTATCTTAAAGAGAATGTTTTAATCTATAGGTGTGCCGGACTGCATATTTATATCACCTTTTCAAAGATTTTTCTACTATTTTCTTCAATAAAAAGGGAAAATGTGAAAATAATAATTATGAAATGAAATAAAATCAAAAAGGAAAATCTCTTGAGTGAATCAAGCTTTATTTAAGAATATCGCGAAGGTGAGAGTAGAAACGACCAACTATACGTTACTGTATTTCACAGATTAATATTAACTTCAGTATTTCTACTAAGTTTCGGTTACAAAGAATGTTTAACAGCGAATATCATAATGAAAATTAACTTATTCACTTGTAACTAACACGATCATGATAATGGCTTATCCAATTGGAAGTTAAACAAAATTTTATACATAGCTCTCAGCTTTTTAATTTCTTGTCCAAGACGAAGGGAAGAGTGGTCAGGAAGAATAATTCGGAAAATAATATTTCCGTTATGCCTAACAACTCTCCGACAACTAGCACATACTACTTTGATTGCAAATACTGCATACCCCAAATCCTTAAGCACATATAAATACACTTTTCTTCACTGATGTTTCTGAACAGTAACTTACATTCACGTAACACATACATACATACATATGTATATACGCATATACATATAGAGTCAACAGGTGAAATCCAGAGATATTCCATACAGGAAACTCAGTAGTGCTCAGATGATTTGAACTTACACTCCGAACTCTTTATCGAGGATAAAGTCCGCGGAGTAAAGAGTGGCTATAAGAGAAATCCAGATGAGCTGATATGGAAGCGTGTTTATCTGGATCGCTATCTCGGCACGCACGCACACACACACACACACACACACGCACACACACACACACACACACACACACACATACACACACACACACACACACACACACACACACACACACACACACACACACACACACACACACACGAAAGTATTTTGTTTTATTAGCCTCTGGGTTGTTTAGGAAAAAAATCTATGCCCAATACATCCCTGAAGCAGGTGTTACTGAAAGAATAAGGGAGGTCTGTTTGCTGCAGCTTTCTAAGTTTTATAGAATAATGAAAGTTACAAAATCTATAATAAAAAGTTTTTATTGCATTCACCCTGAAACCATTGACACAAAATTATTACCTATATTTTCAAGCAATTTTCTGACTAAATCGAGTTTTAATTGAATATTTCTTTTTTGCTTTGTAATCTACAATCATCGTAATCACAAAGCCACGGATTCGATCCTACTGTGCGGTATCTTAAGCAAGTATCTCTGATCATAACTTCGACTCGACCCAAGCCTTGTAACAGAGACTAAATAAACAGAAATGGTGAAAGCTGGAAGTCCGATGGGTGGTTGTACTTTAATTCAAAATTCCAGCTTTGTCCAACTTTCTCATGCTGCGAAAGGACATAACATGTCCCCTTTATCTGAGAAATAAAAGTTACTCGGATCTGAAGAATGTTCAGCAATTCACGCGCTAATTCAGCGAGCAGGTAGTTCAGTCGATCGAACAACCGAAATCTTAATGTTACAACTATCAGAGGTTCGTTTACATCACACATTCTGCATTGTTGCATACAGCAAAACGTTTTATTTGATTTACTGCACTAATGTGTACAGCTAGCATTTGAAATATTAATTATTATTATTTCATTATTTCGTTTATATTTTGAGGATCTTAATACAGTTGCCATATTGATTTAGATGAAATTTTATATTCTTTAGTATTGTGGTACAACATTTACAGCGAGACACGTAAGACAAGAGAATGCTAAGAAAGAAATAGAGAAGATTTGGAATCGTCGATAAGGCTGAGTCGATCTTTTGTGAGAAAGAACATATCTCAGTAAAATGAAATCCACAGCTCTTTGCATAGTCAACAAAGGACTGGTGCAAGACGATTACGAAATCTTATGTTTCGGATAAGGCGCTGTGTAGGGAAGGAGATGGACCGACTACAAAGAAAAAAAGCTCAGTTATTGATAAAGTTGTTTTAAAATGCTTAACGTATGTTACAAGCAAGTTATGGCCCATAACGTATGCACTTTAACCCATGGATTCATCATCGAAAATTCTGAACTCACTAGCCTTGGACATGGAGAAAGAGAGATATAGAGTAATCAGGTCTTTTGGATACTTTAATTAGCGCAAATGGACTTCAGTTCTGATATATTTTGTTTAACTTGTGCACTTCGTAATCTTTTAATTATCCGATGTGATTGTAAGTTGTTTTTTTCTATTTTCAATAATTGCTCTACCAGATACACCTTTCATATTTTGTATGCATGAATGAGGTTGCATATAATTGACCTCAGTGGTTAATCAAAGAAAGGATTATAATAATAGTTATTATTTGGCAGAAACGTTTGAACGTCAGACAAAATGCCTTGTGGTAGTTGTTCTAACTATTTGATTTGGGTTCAAATCTGCCGTGGTCAACCTTGCCTTTTAACCTGCAGGGACGATAAAAGAAGGTAGGAGCTAGGTACTGGGATTGATTCAATCGACAATTATTATTATAAGTTTTTTTTTTTCTAAATTTTCACTTGATTTTGTATTTAACTGTAAAACTACTTTTATCCTTCCATTGTCTATAAACAACTTGTTTGTCAAACAATACAGCTATTTGTAATATCACTATTTCATGTCTCTTTATTTTAATTGGTTGTATGTTTGGAGGTTCTGTGGCTTATTAAAAGGCCGAATTCTTTGAGCGTCGGGTAAAATGCAATGAGGTAGTATTTAGTTACAACTCTTTAGGTGGTTCTGAGTTCAAATCTCCAAATTTACTCAACATTTACCTAAATTAGAAATTGAGGTGTATTCTTAGAATTGTTAGCCAGACGATAGTAATGCCAAACCTCTCAACAAATTTCAGGTCTTATGCCTATGATCGGAGCAGTTTAAGGAAAGAATCGTTAAGGAGTCGAACAAAATGCTTTGCGGGATTTATTCCTTCTCTGTATGTTATAATAGATATAATGCGCTTACGTTTTCTGTCTTTCTGTATGTATAAATATATATACAATCGTTAAATGAAGAAGCAGTGATATATATATATTTATATATATATATATATATATATATATATATATATATATATATATATGTAAACAAACAAGATTTGCTTTTTTAGAAGCGTTGAAATGTATTGAAATATATAGATATGGAAATATTTTATTCTCAAACGCAGAATAATAATACTGAATAACATAGAATATCCTTATATTGCAGAAAAAATTGTTAGCGGCCAGCCATGAAACTCGAACTCACATCTCTGTGATTACTGGTCATAGTGCTTTACCTTTAGCTAAACTACCCACTCACAACTTCTTCTGCAATTTTTGAACTAATAAATATAGCTTAATAAAATATTTCCATATTTTTATAATTAAATAACTAAACTGGTAAGTATCTAAATCAAATCTTATATAAACAAAGAACTGAAAATTGTAGCACAATTGTCTAATTTGGGGTGCAATATATTGCCATGGGACCAAATGAATCCCTGGAAATCTTGTTGTTTACTAATACAGGAATATTTAAGCTATTGGAATGTTCGTGATAATACATTGTCCGGTCAATATTTCCATATTTTCATATATTTCAATACATCTCAACGCTTCTATATATAAATCCCCCAAAATGGAACAAGAACGCAACAGTCGACACTAAAACATCCGGACAGATAGACAATACAAAGACGGACATGAAAAATCAACAAAAGGACGGACAGGAAAAAACAAGGACGGATCATACGCACTTTTCTCTCGTCAGTCAAGTTTCCAAATCATCCTTACAGTTTCGGCTTGAGACTGTTCAAATCTGGCCAGCCCCAAAAACCTAAGCTAAGAGCATTAAATATTTTTGGAGAAAGCCAGCGAATATGTACGACAACAAATACAAAAACGACAAAAATGTAGAAAATGCTACACAGTTACAAATACAAACAAGAAAATAACAACAGGTGTCTTTCGACTGATAGTGACGAATCAAATTGAGCTGGCATGTGTAAAGTGAAAGCCTTGAGGCAGGAACATAGATGAAAATAACAGATGAAAGTCATGAGACAGGAATATAAGAGATGCTTCATCTTCGGCAATCAAGCCAAGAATCAAAGATCATGTCTGACCGAACACCGGTCATGTGAAAGGAAAGGGGAGAGGTAGGGGGAATAGGGATAGAAGAACTGGGGAGAACGAGAAAGAGAAAGAATCAAAGGGATATAGAGAAGATACAAGAGAGATAAACGAGGAAAAGTAGATATATTAAAGAAAGAGAAAGCCAAGAAATGTGAGAGAGAGGATCGAAAAGAGAAAATAAAAATGAAAGCATGATGGTGACTAAAAGAAAGAGTAAAAGAGTCGTAACAGGCCGAAACTGTAAGGATGATTTGGCAACTTGGCTGACGAGAGAAAACTGCAAATGACCCGTTCTTGTTTTTTTCCTGTCCGTCCTTTTGTTGTTTTTTCATGTCCGTCTTTGTATCATCTATCTATCCGGATGTTTTATTGTCGTTTGTTGCGTTCTTGTTCCAGTTTTTTTTTATCTATAAATAAATACAGCGGCGTACGTACACTTTTGCTCACCTTATAAGTAAGTATATATGTATATATATTGTGCGTGTGTATGCATTATAAAATATGGATAAGTTAAATTAAGGAAAATGGAAACAAGACTACTTTTGCATTTTAGCTTGTTTTAATCTTTACAGCTAAGCCCATTCTAGAGCATGATGTTTGATTTAACAACTTAATAATAATAATAAAAACCTACTAAGAATATGTTGCTTGTATATGCTTATACGTCGTCAGTTCGATTGGGAATAAACCTTTCCTAGTTGTATCATTTCATTAAAATAAGTCATAAAATTAAATAACTAAACTGGTAAGTATCTAAATCAAATCTTATATAAACAAAGAACTGAAAATTGTAGCATAATTGTCTAATTTGGGGTGCAATATAATATTGCCATAGGAACAAACGAATCCCTGGAAACCTTGTTGTTTACTAATACAGGAATATTTAAGCTATTGGAATGTTCGTGATAATACATTGTTCGGTCAATATAAACTTTGTGTTTCAGTTCACGGTTGGTCTTGTGTACGGTTGAAATTATATTATTTCCTTTAGTTGATTTAACCCTTCGTGAATTCATGAATGTTATATCTCTCAGTTCTTATTCCCTGAACATAAAATATGTAATCAATTATTACAAGATGTTTCTTACGAATAGTGAAATGCAAAACATTTCCTTTCATGTATATCTTGAATAATACAATTGTTATCCACTTGTGAGCTGGGCCGCGTTATGTGATATGCTTGTATGCTATCAATTCTCAAAAGAACAGTGGTGTTAAGTGATATCTAACAACAATGAATGTAACATACCGATAAGACGAGAACAGTTACCATCAGAAAACTCTAGAGAAAAGTTGCAAAACTTTATGGACATATTCTGGAATGCTTGCGATTTATTTGGTTTCACAATCAGTCTTAAAAATTCAGTTATGGGAAAAAAGCACTCCAGATCTTCTTGCATAAAGATCAAATGAAGGAAACTAGACATGTGTATTATTTCCAGCATCTTGGTTTCACTACTACAGATGACTACAGACAAACTTCCCCGGGATCACAACTTATGTTGGCAATACGGATGCTACTATCCCGCGACTTACTCAAAAAGTATGCTAGAATAAACATCTCAGAACGTGTACAAGGCCGATATACGCTTCTGTATAGCAGCGACATATGGCAACATATTCTTCACAAGAACAAAATCTTCACGGGTTTTAAGCATATGTCTATGTATAATTTTTGTAATGAAATTTTTGTAATGAAATTTTTGTAATGAAATGGTAGTTGAGGATATGCAACCCTGGTGTACTTAAGAGAGCTAGATTTTATATTCCTGCTTACTTCTCTGCAGCAACGACGATTTGCATGGTTTAGGCATGGTAGCTTTCCAAAAGTCATGCTATATGGATAATTGACATCTGGGTCGCGAGACAGAAGCTACCAGAATGTGTTATTCAATGTGTGTATGTCATGAAAGCGATGAGCATGAATTCCATCACCAGGGAAGCAACAGTAGACAAGCGTCCTCTATGAAAAGAAAAAAAATAGCAATTGTCTTTGCAGGAATTAAGTTGCAGAGCAAAAGAGAACTTTCATAAGGTTTTGACGAATGAAGATAACAACAGGATTTATATTTTCTCATAGAAAATCCTCATACGGTATCTACGCATGTAGCATCAGACTTTATATCTCAGAACTGTAGCCAGGTATAAATACAGAGGCTTGAACTTCACAATCATTTTAGAACTAGCTCTTCATCCTTATCTTCTACAGGTGCAATATAGAGTCTGCAAGAATAGTGGATACCGCATTTGCGGCTTCATCGAGAACTCGGGCTATAGATCCAAGATTCATTCCACAGTAAAACAAAGCATTTTAAAATGAGGTATGCTCTACATTTTCTTACAATAATGTGTTGATGTATGATGATGGCTAGTTTGGTGATGTGATGAAGTTAGCAAAGATAACAATGATGATGATAATGATGGTGAAGATAGTGATGGTGAAGTTATGGTGTAGGTAAAAGTAGTAATGGTGAAAGAAAAAAATGAAGAGAGAAGAAAAAAAAAACGAAAGAAAACACGTGTAGCATTTAACGGTTCAATATGATGAAAACAGGAATTCGAAGACCGAACAGACCTTTCACTAAGTACTCCGCCAAGTGCATGGCGAGCGACAATGACCATGGTTGAGAGTACGATGAACTTTCATGTCATTCTGATAAACTGGAGTTGATGTTTTCGACCATCATGAATTGTTCTGAATATTGTTCTGTTGCTTTCTTTCTCAGCACCCTTGTATAGATATATATGGATGTACACATGCATATATATCTATTCGAATATATGATTATGTGTGCATTTTATACGCGTGTGAATGTTGATGTGATATCTATCACATAACCAATAAGATTATGAAACACGTGTAAACGAATGGATTAAACGTCTATTTTCTCACCTCACTTCTCTTATCTGTTCAATCCATATATGTATATAGTCATTATGAGAATATATGAACCTCTTACAGGGATAGCTTTATCTAAGATACACTGGTTTAATATATTATATTTCAAGATATAATTCATCAATAGATATATTATACAAATATCAAATATTATTAAGAAAATGGAGAGATATAATGGATATAAATTAATTTTTAATTAACATTGCCTACAATCGTTTCAATTTACACTCAATACAAATTACAAAATATACATATTAAAATAATTCTGCATTTAAAAAAAATTTGTGTGAAATATCTTCCAAGCAAAATGGATATTACAGTATGAATCGGTTGAAGTATTCCAACAGATCTGTTGGAGTACCTCAAACGATTCATTATGTTCATTATATCTCTCCATTTTCTTAATAATAATAATAATAATAATAATAATAATAATAATAATAATAATAATAATAATAATGATATATATATATATATATATATATTATTATTATTATTATTATTATTATTATTATTATTATTATTATTATTATTATTATTATTATTAAGATGTGT
The DNA here is from genome assembly GCF_046866305.1 of Octopus bimaculoides. Taxonomy (NCBI): domain Eukaryota; kingdom Metazoa; phylum Mollusca; class Cephalopoda; order Octopoda; family Octopodidae; genus Octopus; species Octopus bimaculoides. The sequence continues at coordinate 98,468,457 of NC_142930.1, read as the reverse complement.
GTATGTATATGTATATATATATATAGTTCAAAAACACAATAACAAAAAAACAAAAAAACAACAAAGTGAGGACGTGATATGGATAGTATTATTGGACGCTCAGGAAAGGAAAGAGAGAGTGTATGACGTTTCGGGCGTAGCCCTTCGTCGGAAAGATGGAAAGTTCGGAGAATGGAAGAACGGAGAAAGAGGAAAATGGTACCGATGCCCACGAGGTTGTTGGAAAATAATATTTACTATGAAATGATTGTGCAATACAACCAACAGAAGACATTTAAAAGCTTATTCTCTTTACTTCAAATACATGGAAAGGGCCTCACTAAACATGAAGTTGACTATTTATCCAATTTTAAATACAGACCTAGTCTATTCTACGGATTACCTAAAAAACACAAAAATACACATATTTGTAAAGCTTGCAAAGTTTCTCAAAGCCTATGCATTAATGATCCTCCCCCTACTGACCTTAAACTGAGAACCATCATTACTGGCCTTCACCCATCATTCGATGTTGTGAATTTGTACACCAATATCCCACACCATAATGGTATAGAAGCAATCACCTTCTGGATAGAAAAATACCCACAAGAGACCCCAGGACGCATCAACCATAATCGCAGTACTCAAATTCATCCTACTGAACAACTATTTCATGTTTGATACAGATTATTATCGACAAAAATGTGGAATTGCAATGGGAACCGAGCTGCTCCAGTGATTGCGAACCTTGTAATGGGTTACCTAGAGCTTAAAATATATGAATCATCTCTACAAAAATATGGTACCTCTTTTCACTGTTATTTAAAGGAGAACTGGAAGAGGTATCTGGACGATTGCTTTATACTTTGGAAAGACAGCATGGACAAACTCATCGGTTTCAAAATAATGCTTAACAATATTAATAGCAACATACAATTCACCATGGGACACAGCAGTAAACAACTCACTTTTTCTTGACAACCTAATTAAAATAGTCAATAACCACATCGAAATAGACATCTATAAACCCACAGATTCTAAACAATACTTATTATTCAACTCATATCACCCCAAACACATGAAAATTAATATACCTTATAATCTAGCGAAAAGAATCTGCACATAGTTTCGGACTCCTATACTCGTGAACGAAGTCTCCTTGAACTCAGATCAATACTAATCAAAAGACATTACCCAATATCTTTAATAAATGATGGAATTAAGCGAGCTAAGGAAATAGACATACGAATATTAAGGGAAGCCAACTGATATACTAAACCAGATTTTAAAATACTCTCATACATCTCCACACATAGCCCCAGAAACAACGAAGCCTTTAACGTTATCACCCAAAATCTACCCATCCTCACAAGAGATAAAATAATGAACAAAGTTTTAGGCTCACACAAAATTATCAAAACTAAAATGCAACTTAAATCATTGAAAAAAATATTAACCAGCGCAAGACTGTATCCATTAACAACAGAACCAAAAGTAAAAAAAAAATGTGGTTGGCCTAACTATGGTACTTGCCCCCCACCTTTTGGAGGGTTCAGAGTTCCACTTTAAACAAGGTGAAATATTTAAGATTAAATCAAATTTTACCTGTGCCTTAGAAAATCTAATCTATGCCATTACATGC
>NC_142930.1:98431836-98459336 GCF_046866305.1 Octopus bimaculoides | reverse complement strand
AGTGCTAGTCAGCAGAGGAAAATAATAAGTTGACAACATGGATCCCAGCACTTGACTGGTACTTCAATTCATCGACCTTGATGGAATGAAAGGCAAACTCGACGTCAATGGTATTTGAATATAAAATGTAAAAAGCGGGAAGAAATGCCGCTAAGTATTTTGTCCGACGTTTTGTTGTTTTATCTTCAAGCCATTCTTATCGTGTAGATATATAATTAAAAGGCTTTGATTATCCTGTACGTCTCCCCTAGCATACTGAATCCAAAGGTGTATCATCCGATGCAACCTTCTTTCATTTCACCAATAAGTAGAACTCTACGCAAATTTTTCCCCACATCTCGCAACGGTATTAAAGAAGGAACTACAAGTAATGATGTAGTTGTAGATATACAACCTTAGAATAAGGTCAGGCTGATTTCGAGTTAAACATGGGCAACCTGCCTCCTTTTAGGATCTTGTAGTGCCAATTGAGGAACATTTGGCACCTGTTTCTTAGTAAGTCAAGTGACAGCGCAAAGCTCCCGATTTCCTTTGTAAGATGTTTTTAAAGTATGTGATTATGATTCCGTCTTCTTCACACAAGAAAAAGAGTGATTAGATATGAACATGAAATTCCAGAACAAAATCTTTCTGCTGCATGGTGAAAACCCAGAATTTGTGGGAACTGGGGATGGTCTCTATCGGCAACAATTAGATCAACAATTTTCAACCCTTTTCCGATGCACGGCACACATTGTAACATTAAAAGTGTTACATCCGCACACCACCGGCTTTTAAATGTGTTTATATATATGTATATATATATATATATATATATATATATATATATATATATATATATATATATATATGTGTGTGTGTGTGTGTGTGTGTGTGTGTGTGTGTGTGTATGGATGTGCGTGTGTATACACACACACACACACACACACATATATGAAATTAAATTTGCCCCATTTATAAAACTAACATAGTTATATATATTATATACTCTGATACTGTGTGACCTGAGATCTCCATTCATAGACCCCTGATATTAAACAGAATGTTAACATTTATGGCATGCGAATTAGTAGCGCCACTTTTCTGTAGCGACTGTAATTGTTGAGTATTTAAACAGATTGGCTGCTTGTTCTTTGGGTTTGGTCAAATTGATGTAGATACCTCTGATGAGAATCCAATGACATTTCGAAATCGATTGAGGCTATTCATTTTTTCAATCTACGAGGAATAGTTAAATTGGCCTTGTTTATAAATCTACTGTATAGGTTACATATGTCTGATTAGGTACTGATATTCTGAAATATCACTGACGGAAGAATCGACTCTATCTTTAGCTTTCGGGTGTCTACCATTGACAAGGCCAAATGAAGGTCTAAATAGTGTAATCCGGTAGGCCTAGCGGTGGTGGCAGGTCATCTCCTGCAAGCAATATAAATACAAATGCTTATATGCACCACAGATCCATGTGAGAGGTTCTCTCATAGTAACTATCACAGTATTCTGTGTTCTATGAGAACAACCACGTTTAAGTGGGAATAAATATTATCTTTTTGGTTTTAATACTGCTTCTGCCGCTATCATATATGTATATATATATATATATATATATATATATATATATATATATATATATATATATATACACGTACATGAGAGGTGGTGGTGAAAAGTTCCTAATTTTGGGCAAAAGAAAATACAAGAGAATCAGTTAATCATGATTTAATTGAACATTTTCCCTTCTCATCTCAGATTCACACGTTTATTGCAGCAGTCCCTCAGTTTTTCTAAGCCCTGCAAAGGAACTCGGAAGGTTGGGCCTCCAAAGCAGGTCTTTCGCGATACCTTTAAAGCCAAAAACTTTTCAGAATCCCCTCGTATGTATAATTGAAAAAAGGTGCATGCATTGTAGTTCGCCACAAAAGAGTAGACATGCACTGGTATTGTGTCTCACTAGCGCTCACGAAGTTTAAATATTCTGATATTTTGCGATTCGCGATAAAATCTCGCCGCACATACGGGCAATACGTGGAACATCCACAGAACGTCTGAATTTAGACCAAACAACAATTCGAGAAGTTCAATTTTCCTTATATGTGCAGAATATAAGTTTACAAACTGTTGCTAGTAAATGACAAAATAATTATCTTGCAACCAAAATTACTACAAGAGCTGAAACTTTTCAAACTCTTCTATGAACCTCAACTAAGTCTAGCTTATTCACTTAATCACAAGAATTTCTTTTACTTCTATCAAATTGCATTTGAAATAAAATTCTCTACTATGCGTATTACAGCGTTCAGATAAACTCAACTAATCTCAATGAAATCACTTCCCATTGTTTTAAAAAGGAAATCTATTTCTTAGACTTTTCTTAGATATATCTACGTAACAAAACAAAGAAAAAGCAAATTGGCCAAGGATGGAAGATATCTAATTATAAGTATTCAGGTTTGGCTCGGGGTAAACGGACTCCAATAACTGCAACATATTCGCCAATGTTTAGTTGAAAATATAACCATGTTGTATTTCAAAAGAAAGCTCCTCGGATAGCCTGTGTATTTACCATTTATAGCACCAATAGTCATTCTTCAAAGTTAATTTACCAAACCTATGATGAAAATCGTTCTTGCAGTGATCATCATATCTTTTGTTTTGTTTTTTTTTTGTTCCAGAGCTAAATTATTTAAAGTGTTTTTTCTTCTATTTTTTACAAGTACCAACGTATGATATGTTGTTGGGTAAAGCTCATCTTCTGTCGTAAATGATCATGGGATTGCCTCTAAAAAGTCCCCACCCCCGGAGGCACAAGTCCAGACAAGGTTGTTTATGGAAGACCAGCAACCACCCATTCATACCAGCCTCCCCTCTCCTCGCCACCGAGGGAAAGGCAAAGGCCGATACAGCTCGGTACAGTGACGTCACAACTCATCTGAGTGAACTGGGGCGACGTGAAATAAAGAACGTGAAATACTCAAGAGCACAATACACAGCTCGGTCCAGGAATCGAACTCACTACCTCACGCTCTAACCACTGAGCCATGCGTCTTCACGGCATGTAGTAGATATGGTAGATGTGGCTGCTGTTTCAAGCGACCATATAAAAGTTTGCTTGATAAATGTATTATCAGATGTATATCCAATATAAGCTTCGATATCTCAATAGACTCATAGTTTCTTTATGTCAAAATGGTTGGTTTCCAGTCATGTTATACTGAGAAAAAAAAAGACAAACAAAACAAATTTATTGTAAATACATTTGTGTTGTGACAATATTACATTTTTATAAATTGTTATATTCAGTTAACCTTCGATTTAATGAATATGGGAAGGTTTCTATTAATTGAATGTACTCTAGGGGTCCGTTTAATTTATTTTAATGTAAAACCACACTTTAATACAATATACATAATTCACGATATAAAATTATTAAATTACAATAAATAACATGTAACTGTTTTTACCTTTTTGGCAGTCTAGTTGAAGAGTGTTTTCCCATAAGAACAGTAATAATGCAGTATACTTTACTTACTAGCTGAAGGTGTAGGTGAAGTGGAATACTTTAGCTTCAGACTCTTCTGAAATGTGCACAAATGGAGGTAGTTGCTGCTTTCTGTTTGCTTGACGACAGTTGGGAGTACACTGTTGGAGGTGAAATAGTTATAAGAGTCGGCAAGTTTAAAGAAAGCGTACAACTTCAGATATTTGTAACTCAGATGTTTCTCAATATTGAAAATATCCAACAGAAACAATATCACAGTCAGAAAATAACTACACATAGTGGATGGCAATGTCCATAATAGTCCCCATTTCGGAGAGTATTGGCCATGTTGGTGTAACTTTGTCTTTCTCAATATCCCCCTTTTCTCCTATCCTGCTTGAGTCCTGCCTTGAATTTCTTCAACAGTGAAGACTCGATAGCAAGTTCACCTTCAACTTCAGACAATTTTTTAACTTTATTGGTCGTTTTTCCACTTTGTCAGCAATAGTGCAATAGTGTGCTGAAAGTAATTTTCTTAAAATTCTTCACGATCCAACCTAGGTTCAATGTTATGCAACCATTTGTTGAAGTTGTAATTTTCATTTCTTTCCAAACAGCTACAGTTAAACATGCAGACAAAAGATTACACGCTCAAACATTGTGAAATTGTTCTGTTTTTTCTTTGTATCTTCTGAGTTTTTTCCATCCGGTAACACATTAATTACTTCTTCCAAAATTTCTTTTAATACATCCTCTTGCAAGTTACATTTATAATGGGTAACATGATTCTTGTTCTTGGGCAGCAACTGTTATTTCCTATTTGCTTACCCATGGAAAGTATTAAAAAATGACTATTTCCTTCAAACTTTGCTTTTGTGCTTTTGTTACATTTATTCAAAACTCAAAGAATCCGTCTCAACACAGGGCTATAATGCTCCCCCACTACTCCTGCTGATGATTGGAGATTCACATATTGTCAGCTACTAAGAGACATGCTCAAGTGCTTAAGGTCAAGTAAATGACAAGCAAATCTGTGATATTGAGCAGAATATTTGCTATAACGATATATCTGCTTCAGCAACACAACACGGAATCTGTCTGAAGTGTAATTGAATATGTCAGTTTCAAAACATTGATGTCCAGGTCGTAAAAGCCAAGTTTGAAGGGAATAGTATATTTTTTTTATTTCTAGATAGAAGTAAATAGGAAGAAAACACTTATTAGCCAAAGACAAAAAAAAAAACAATAAAATTTTTGTTACAGTGCTATTCTTTGGTCCAGTGGCTAAATAGCTAAAGATGTGCGAGACAGCGAAAAGAGATATTCAATTCTTCCATCCCACCTAATTTTCTAGCATTAAGATTAGTAGAGGCGTTGCGAAGAAGCAACAACACTTTTATATAATTGTGGGGGGGGGGGGATATTCATAGTACTAGTCAGGCAGCGCTTCACATCAGAGATAAAGAGGTCAGAAAAATATCTTTGAATTGCACCACGAATTCTGAGTAAGTATACACACACACACGCACACACACACACACACATAACAGCTAACGGATCCATAACGTCTTTAAGCGAAATCTAATTACTTTCACTATGAACTACAGGTGATGCTCACCATTAGGATATGCACATTACATGTTGGTAATTCTCTTCTTACGTAGCTAGTGATCCGGAATACTGTGTTCATTTTTGCAGGTCAGCAAACTTTTAGGAACAATAGAAGTGAACAAATTAGTTTCATCAGCGTTGTAAATAAGTAGAGAAAATATGACTTCCATATCTAATACAATTAATTTCTGAATTTCTAAATGGCTCTACGAGCGAAATATTACATTTTTAATATTCACATTTATCACAATGTTTTCTTATTCTCAAAGCCACTCGCTTTTCTAAATGGCAACAACCGCTCATCATTTATCTTAATGCTATCCACAACTACCCATAATTTATTAGTCTTGGGTATCTTCCAAGAGCTTCATATACAAATTTAAAATCTGAGACTGTATCTCTGTTTTTAACTTTCATGTGTTTTCCGCTTCCCACCTTAAAGTTACATGCCAAAAAGAAAAGAAAAACTGAGAAAATGTGTAATTTGATCTTTGATTTATGTAATTGTCAAAATGATGTGGACGCCTCTCATAAGAACCCAATAAGTTTCGAAACTATTTTTCAGTCTGCAGAGAAATAGCTAAAATTTGCCCTGTTTATAATTATACCATATGCAGCGTATATATCAGAAACATTTAAAAAAAAAAATTTGTTTTTATATTTGTCTTATTTTACTTTTAAAATTTCAGAAACACGTAGTACTGCAATGCAGTGTTCTTATTAACCCATTCACTATAATTTTTGTGACACATTTAGGTCTGCAATCCTTTAACTCTCCTCTCGGTGGATTGTACCTGTAATTCAGTGCCTGAGAATTTCCTTAAATATACAGGTACCTGTGGAATTCCCTGCTACTTATACGTTAAATAGCAAATAATTCAGTTGATTGTACGACCAAATCCTCTTTGTCGATTGACGGAGATGCCCCGCTATATAAGATTGGGAATTTCGAAAAATCCTGTTGTACTCATTTACATATAAAGGACCCACCACCAAAAAAACAAAAAACAAACAAGCACTAAATAAAAGTGTTCGATTTCCTCTAAAAAGCTACTGAATAGTATGAAGAAATTCTGCTTTTCTGTCTGGCATGATTTCACTATACAAAAAATAGTATTTAATATACGATAAAATAGTATCCTATTTTGGATTGCTTTTAAATATTGATTTTCAACGTCAAACGCGTATTGATTTATAAAATTAAATGTTTTTAAATATTAAACAGCAGTGGAGACGTTAACTGGTTAAATCGTGTTAGATTTCATACAGGCGAGTGATATCACACTTTCATCTAATATCAACGCTGCTATAATAAGCCTGGGGTGTCTTTATGCTTGTATCTAGTATTGCTTTCTTGCTCATGGAACCTACTGTTGCAGAGGGTAATATTCTTCATTGTATTATAATACCATTACACTGTTAATATATATCTTAAGCATGCATTAAATTGCTGCTAGCAATGCACCGTTCAAAGTATTAATATTTTGATGTTAGAGAATAATATAAGTAGCCATTGAAATGACTGAAAGAGACCACCGAGTGTAAGTTTATCTTTCATCCTTTTGGGGTTAATAAAGAACCAGTTTAATACTGAAGTTTTCTCTCTCTCTGTGTCTCTCTCTCTGTCTCTCTCTCTCAGAATCAGCTACACTGTACTCTGAGAGAGTTTGCTGGAGATTACTTACAGAATTTGCTTCAATGTAAGGCGAACAATCTCTCCGTATAGAACCACACCCAACCAAAGCAAAGAACAACTGAATATGTATAAAAAAACTCTATGGAACTTAAACAAGAAATAAAAAAAATAGTACAGCTATAATTAATTATTTACAATCTTAGTTCAGGATCAATAAAATAAATTTCGAAGTACCAACAAAGTAAAGCGATCGATCTCATAAATTCAATGCACCCTTTAAGGTAGTGAATTTGGCATATCTTGTTGCTGTGACATTTTAAATGGTCGACATCTGGACAACTAAATGTCTCCTTTCCCGGGAAATATACCTTAACAACATCATCATTAACAACAACAACAACAACATAATAATAATAATAATTCTAACGTAAGCACAAAATACTTTGTCTTGAATTAAAAATTATAATAATTATATTAAGGAACGTGAGTGGCAGGATTAATTGAGCGCTAAACACATTTATTAGTGAAATTTAATATCGCCCCAACCCCAGTATTGTTGGTGTTATTTACTTTAGATTGAACCCTGACCGAGCTTATCCATAATCAAAGGCATTTCAACCATGACCATGATAATATTTTAAGCGTTGTAGGACTACATTATCTCAAATGACCTGTCCTTATACAAGATGACATTGATAGGTATAAAGAAGATTTGGTTGCTATTTCTAGCAAGTCAAGTCACTATAATGAGGCTTTGTCATTGGCTCTAGGTTCACGGAGAACGTTAAAATAAGTACCAGTCAATTACTGGGAATAGATTAACTGGACTATATACCAAATGTGTGGTTTTCTGCATCCGTCCTTCATAGGAAGGTAGAACGGCAGTATAAAATTACAACTCTGCGTTCTGAGTTCAAATAATATTGAAATCAATTTTATTCTTTATCTTTTCGGAGTCGATAAAATAAGTTACTGGAACTGATCTCAGTGACGGTACTCTCATCTAATGTTGGCGGCCTTTTCTCCGCTTGATTTAAACAAACCCACTACTTGTGTGGTACTTTATTTCATCGACTCAATCCCAAAAGGATAAAAAGCAAATTCGACTTCAGCGGGGTTTGAACTCAAAACGTAGAGAACCGCAACAAATAAGATAAAATTTCCTTCTGGTATTTGTTCAGGCTCTTTTCGTTCAAAGTGTTTAAATCCCGCCAAGGCCTGCTTTTCGTTCTCTTGAATTCGATAAAATATGACAGTTAAAGTCTTGGGCTTTAAAATAAAGAGTTTCTCGCAACATATTTCTGACGTTGTGCTTACGGTGGAAATTATTATTATTATTATTATTATTATTATTATTATTATTATTATTATTATTATTATTATTATTATTATTATTATTATTATGTTGTTGTTGTTGTTGTTGATGTTGTTAAGGTATATTTTCCGGTAAAGGAGACATTTAGTTGTCCAGATGTCGACTATTTTAAAATGTCACAGCAATACGATATGCCAAATTCACTACCTTAAAGGGTGCATTGAATCTATGAGGTGAGTCATTGCCTAACAGATGGAACTAAGAGTGACTTTTAAGTTAATGATATGTCTAGCGAGGAATCAAAGATGGCTTCACCCCTGCGTTACGTGCAGCTGTCTCATTGATGGTAAATGAAAACAGTTGCAGTAAGAGGTCAACTAACGACAGATCTCCATGCATGGACGATTAACCAACATCACCGACACATTAGCGAATAATAGATGCGCCTATATTTTCTATGAGAGCGACTACATCTGCAGTAGCTGCAACGATTGCAACAGTAGCAACAGCAGTCATACCAGCTGCATCAAAAATACTAAACTTACTAATAGTGTTTCTGGTGATATAGAAGCCAACAAGACTGTGTTTGCACAAATACTGTCAGGTGCAGCAGCTGCAATAGCAGAAGCAGTAGGAGTAGCAACAGCCAAAGTAACAACAGCAGTAAGAGAAGCCTGCGACGACTGCAGCGACGTGAGCTAATAGAGGAACTGTAGGTTGTTACTTGACCTACAAGAAATATCAGTTAAATCTCTCTCATATCACAGCTAAATGTATTTTAGAAAAACAAAGGCAGATATATTTAATAATGCTATCTGAGATATATTGTATCAGAAAATCCAGGAAAGTCATTATTAGAGTGGCTTTGTTCATAAATAAATCTGCCTCGTCAATGTTACCTTGGGCTACAGCAGCGATAGAAGTGGTAGCAGAATTCATCTAGAATGGAGGAAATAGCTTATTGATGTTTGCTGAGTAAGTCAGGAGTGGTAACACTCTTGACTTAGGCAAGTGGTCTAAACTTTAACATTGTCTGCGCCGAGAAAGATATAAATTTAGCCCCTGGAGGAGTAGATCAAAGGAAGGGAAAGGTTATAGAGCCTTGAAATAATTTTTCTTTTTTAGAATCAGCTGGTAGATTGGATCATTCCTCAAAACACGGAAATTTGTAAGTTAGATGTCCAGTTTAAATGAGAGGAAGAAACGAAGATATACCACCTCGTTTCAGCGCTTGACAAAATACTCTGTTCTACTGTTATCGAGGGAGATGGGTTGTATTCATTGAATCAAATAATATCTAACCTGATGTCTTCTTTAGCCACTTGACATCCTTTTTCGTGGAATATGAGGGTGTGCTGGATGTCAAATTCGAGACAAGTATTAAATTACTAGAATTCTAGGTGTTGCTCATATTCCTCTCTGCTACCATTTCATATGTAGACATCGTTACTATCATGGAATCGGACATCACGTGAATCGAAGTAAAGAGAGTCTTAGCGGAGGAATATGAAGTGTTAATATGCATAACGATCAGCTAAAACATCAGAATTTGAAACCAGGATGCAAAGAACCAAATGAAATATTAGAAAGCATTTTGTTCGATGCTCTAACGATTCTACCAGCTCACTGTCATCCTCTGCAATAAATAGCGACAAATATTCAACAGCTTTATTCAAATAAATAACACTAAAATACTTCAACTAACTCTCTTATGCTTTCACCTTCCTTTGTTTTGCTATCACGTGTGTCATTGTAAAAAATGAATTTCTAACACTAGAAAATGTTATTACTCAACAACTCAAACGCAGAGATGTAACTAATGCTACACTACTCTAGTAGGCACTTGTTTTATTGACTTCTGAAGAATGAAAGTGAGAACTTTGAACCACAATATAAAAATAAAAAAGCAATTCGACGAAATATCACGACGCCATTTTGTGGGCAAAATATATATTTCTTACAATAGCACAACCCATCACTTTTGGGGGAAGGTACAGTCTATTGTATTGCATCGTTCCAAGTACTTCTCTGTACGTTGCAAAAACATTTTATCCGACGCGCTAACGATTCTGACGATCCATTGTGTTCTTGCAGTTTTATGATGTTATTGTTTTTTTTTGTTTTTGTCTTTTATGATGATGGCACCGGCGAATAGTGGGAGTATATGGGTATATGGTGATGGTGATGATGATGATTTTTCTTTTTGGCGGGAAGCAGATTGAGGAAATGGTATTTATGAAAATGATGAACACGTTGACGATGGCCATGATAAGAATGACGATGATGGATGATGATTGAGATGATTGAGATGATGATGATGATGATTGTAATTATAATGATGGTGATGATGATGGCAAGTAGTAAGATAGAGACGATAACGAAGATAGAGATTATTATCGATGGTATGGATGATAGTGCAGTTGCCCTTTTACTGGCATTAAATTTATAATGATATAAGCGAAACTATCTACCACAACTACTAATACTACTATTACAGCTCTTGCTTTTTCTATGACATTATAATTGCTAACTCCGTTGCTGACCACTGTCTTGTCAATGTTCGTGCTTTCAGAAACACGATGAAGAGATTAAGAACTAATTTTAGTTTTATATTATATTAATAATGATTTCTATAATAAGCAGAAGGTCAGAAATTTTAATGGGATTGTATAGACGATTAAGTCAGCCAAACCACTTGAGTGGTATTTATTTTAATGACTCCTGAAGGATGAAAGATAAAATGAACCTCAGCAGGATTTGAACGCAGGATCATGCAAATACTGAACTAAATATCACAAGGCATTTTCATCACCTCTCTACCGATTGTACCAAGCAACTGCAGTGAACTGGGGGAAATATTATTATCGTTAATTGAATGAATTGTCTTGCATATTTAGTTTAGGTTCTGAGTTCAAAGTTTCCAGGGTCGATGAAATAAAGTACAAATTAAGATTGAGGCTATTATAATCGAATATACTCCTCTCCTTAAATTCGAGGCCTTGCGCCTCAAATTTGTCAGTACGACATAATCGTTTTGAAGAATTTATTAATAATTTGTTACTTAAGCATATGTGGAGTCGCAATAGCCCAGTGGTTAGGGCAGCGGACTCACGGTCATAGGATCGTGGTTTCGATTCCCAGACCGGGCGTTGTGAGTGTTTATTGAGCGAAAGCACCTAAAGCTCCACGAGGCTCCGGCAGGGGATGGTGGCGAACCCTGCTGTACTCTTTCTCTCACTCTTTCTTCCTGTTTCTGTTGTGCCTGTAATTCAAAGGGCCAGCCTTGTCACACTGTGTCACGCTGAATATCCCCGAGAACTACGTTAAGGGTACACGTGTCTGTGGAGTGCTCAGCCACTTGCACATTAATTTCAACTGGAACCCGCGACGGAGTGCTAGCAACAACTTAAGCATATTTATAGAGTGGAAGAAACAATGCTGTGTAATGCTTATATCTTTTCTAAGATATTTTACTAACGAAAGGAAAACGCTTCAGTTTAGTTCCGCAGATTTGTTATTTTAAAGTGTTGTTTATATATTAGTTTATAACAATGACTGAAGACAATATATTTGCTGGGGAAATATACAGTCGAGTGAATCGTCCCCTCTACAGTGAGGGAGCTTTTACGCAGACGTTCAGCAAGCAAGAAATAGCATCTAACTTTCCCTCAAATCAACCCCAGTCTTAGAACAAGGTATATCGGATAATGCGATCTTGTTTCTTATACATAGCAGAAAGTGCGTTGGTTACTGTTGGAATGACTTTGATCTGCTGGATCACGACTGACCTTTAGGTAAACTTTAGCTAAACAGTAATGACAAGTGGCAGTTATTTTATTGATCTGTGCGATGAATATGCTCACATATCTGGGACGGCGCTCATTGTATCTAAAATACGTTTGGCTTTGCATGCGGGATTGAAGCATAAACTAGATGTAGTCTAGATGTACATTGTCAGCACTATTTCATTTAGTATACCTTTACATTGTCAGCAATAATACATCTACATGTTTGTATTGTTAGCTCTTCTACACTTTGTACAGCTTTAGATTCTCAGAACTAAATAATTTTGCACACCTGAATGTTGTTAGAACGTAGCTTGTCTCTCTATATTATAGCATTGATAGTATATAATGTTCTCCTATAGTTGTTGAGTCCAAGTAGACCCTAATCAAGCAAATATAAGATCAAAGACATTCTAGCCAGAATTCCAATCTTTTTACGGATAGAGGACTATAGTAGTCAATGTCCTTTATGACAGCAAAATGCTTTTTGGAGAATACTAGACTAATATTTCTTGCACAAAGCAAGCAAATCCTCTCTTCCGTTGCCGTGAACATACAGTATAGAGAAGTGATGGGTGTCTACATAATTGAGAGTTAGTAGGTGTGTATGAAGTTCAGAAATCTGTATGAGTAAGAAAGTTGATAAATCCGTACATGGTACAGCAGTCATTTATTTATATGTCGTAGAAAGTCGATATGTTCTTATGTTTTACACTTAGTTGATAATTATATTTCAAGCACTGTACGGTCATTACCCTATGGAATGAATTCCCTTTATTATTACTATTATCATCATCATCACCATCATTATTATTATTATTATTATTATTATTATTATTATTATTATTATTATTATTATTATTATTATTATATTTTATTAGTTGAACGATATTTCAACAGTCTCTCTTTGTCAAGTTCAAAATAAGAAGTGATAAAAATTCACAATTATAGAAATTATTATTATTATTATTATTATTATTATTATTATTATTATTATTATTATTATTGTTGTTGTTGTTGTTGTTGTTGTTGTTATCATCATCCTCATTATTATTATTATTATTATTATTATTATTATTATTATTATTATTATTATTATTATTATTATTATTATTCAGTAGTCGTATTTTTATCATGTGCTTTCACTGCACTACCGAGCGCAGTTCTGTGTGTTTTAGGTATGTGCTGTGGTTTGTTGTGATGCTCTTATCGTTATTGTATTGAAAGTGTTTTACGTAGGATGTGTGCGGTGCATATTAGTGCTATTTTCTGTATGTTATATATACTTGTTAGTCCTGGTGTTTTTGTTATGTATTTGACTGAATATTTTTTTATCATACCTAATGCGCCTACAATGATAGGAATTGTTTTTGTTTTTGGACTCCACATTTGAGTTACCTCTATTTTCACGTCTTTGTATTTTGTTAGCTTCTCCATTTCTTTTAGAGAAACGTTGTTATCTGTTGGTATTGATACATCGATTAGAAAGCATTTTTTCTTAATGACCTCTGACGACGATATCCGGCGTGTTGGCCTTAATTTCTCTATCCATGTGTATTGGCATATCCCATAGTATGGTTGCTTTCTCATTTTCTGTGACCTTTTCTGGCGTGTGTTTATACCATCTTTTTTCTGTTGTTATTCCATAGTGTTGGCATAGCTTCCAGTGTATACAGATCCCAACTCTGTCGTGTCTGTGAATATATTCCTTCTTAGCCAGGACTGGGCAGCCAGAGACAATATGGCTTATTGTTTCTTCTCCATCTCCACATATTCTGCAGTTACTTGTTATGTTTCTTTTCATTATACGTTTTTGGTAATTTGTGGTGGGGAGGCTTTGGTCTTGTGCTGCAATTAAAAATCTTTCAGTCTCTGCTTTGAGTCCCGAGCTTCTCAGCAGTTGTTGGAATTTTTCTGAGTCTATTTCTTTTGCGTTTAGTTTAACCCAGCATTTACCATGAAGGGGCTTTTTTGCCATCGTTTTATTATGATTTGTTGCTGTTCCAGTTTTGGTTTGGATTTCAATTGTTTTACAGCCTTTGTTGTTTCTTGTTTTTCTTCATAGTTGTTCGGTAGTATGATTTCTATTTTTGTAGTGCTATGGTGGTTAATTTGTATTAGTTTTCTAGCTGTATAAGGCCTCTACCACCTTCCATATGTTGTTTACATAACCTTTCTATGTCAGATTTTGGATGGTGCATCTTAAATCCTGTCATTATTTTTCTTGTTTTTCTGTCTATTTTGATTAGTTCATTTAGTGTCCAGTTAAAGATATTATAGCTGTAACTTATAACTGGAACAGCTAGAGTGTTGATACTTGTTATCTTGTTTTTCGCATTGAGCTTTCTTTTCAGTATTAATCAAATTCGTCTATAGTATTCTTTTAAATTTTTTTCCTTTCATTTGTGTGTGTTGTATCGGATCTAGTTCATTGATTCCTAAGTATTTGTATGTCTGGTTTTGCTGTAATTCTCTTATTTCATTTGCTTTATCTAGCGTGATGTTGCTACTCTTAACTAGTTTTCCTCTTTTCGAGGTTGCCATTTTTCGAAGTCAGATTTCATGTTTATTTCTTTGGTAAATCCATGTACTGTATGTAGTAATGTTTCCAGCTGTTTATCATTTGTAGCGTACAGTTTTAGGTCATTGATATATAAGAGGTGGCTGATTGTTTTGTCGTAACAGTTGTATTCACATTCAGTTCTATTTAGCATATCAGATAAAAGTGTCAGTGCCAAGTAGAAAAGGAGTGGAGAGGGCGTGTCTCCCTGGAATATTCCTCTTCTAATGGGGATTGCTTTGGTTTTTATGAGTCCTTCTTTTGTCTGGAGCTGTAGCACTGTCCGCCATTTATTCATTGAATGTTTTTATATATTTTATGATTATTGGTGCTACCTTGTTCATGGCTAGTGTTTCTAGGATCAACGTGTGAGAAATACTATCAGAAGTCTTTTGGTAATCAATCCAGGCCATACTTACACCCTTCTTCTTTCTGCGGCTGTCTTCAGTTATGGCTTTATTGAGCATTAGCTGATCTTTACAGCTGTTTGAGTCCTTGCAGCATCCCTTTTGCTCTTCTGGAAACAGGTTGTTTTCTTCCAGGTGCTTACTCAATCTCGTGTTTTACAGTCCTAGTGCTTATGATATTATTTGGCATTGCTGTGTAGTTACTATCTACATTTTCCTGATGTATTTTTCCTTTTAAGTGTTCTATTTCTATTTCTGATATTTTTTTTTGTCTTGAGAATATATCTTCGTATGTTAGCTAGTTTATTAGGGTTCGTTGTTGTATCCAAATCTTTATGTAAGTTGTTTTTCTTCCAGATTTTATTATTATTATTATTATTATTCAGTAGTTTTATTTTTATAACGTGCTTTCACTTCACTACCGAGCGCAGCTCTGTGCGCCTTGGGTATGTGCTGTGGTTTGCTGTGGTGCTCTTATGTTTACTGTATTGAAAGTGTTTTGCGTAGAATGTGTGCAGTACCCAGTAGTGCAATTTTCTGTATGTTATATATATTTGTAAGTCCTGGTGTTTTTGTTATGTATTTGTCTGAATATTTTTTTATTATACCTAAGGCACCTACTATGATAGGAATTGTTTCTGTTTTTAGATTCCACATTCGAGTTATCTCTATTTCCAGGTCTTTGTATTTTGAAAGTTTTTCCATTTCTTTTAGAGAAACGTTGTCATCTGCTGGTATTGAAACATCAATTAGAAGGCATTTTTTTCCTTCATGATCTTTGACAACTATATCTGGTCTATTTGCCTTAATTTCTCTATCTGTGTGTATTGGCATATCCCAGAGTATGGTTGCTTTCTCGTTTTCTGTGACCTTTTCTGGCGTGTGTTTATACCATCTTTTTTCTGTTGCTATTCCATAATGTTGGCATAGCTTCCAGTGTATATAGGTCCCAGCTCTGTCGTGTCTGTTTATTATTATTATTATTATTATTATTATTATTATTATTATTATTATTATTATTATTATTTTATTTATTTATTTTTTTCAGGCCCGACTTACAAATTTTCAAAATGAGTCCTTTTCCAATGGCCAAAGAACTTCATGTATAATGTATCCGTCTGACTGAACCACTAAAATTATAATACTATGCAGCTATTTCGAAGTATCTAGGAGCGCTGCGGAGTTTGTAGATTAAAAAACAAACTGCATCTTTGGATTTTTCTTAAATATTATCAGTCAAGTGTTGTAAACAGTTCAAAAGTTCAATAAATTGGTTTGTCGTAAAGTGGTAGAAAATTTTAACGATTCAAGTTACATCTTTCATCCAGTTAATGAATTCTTGCTGATACGGGCTTGTTTAGACTTTCGACAGTTATCTTATCACTCAGTGTATAAACCAAGACATCTGGGCGTCAAGTTTGGAATCTACGCCAGACATCGGTGTCGATGGATGTTTAGTTTTACTGGTCGGTACACAATCTTCATGTCATGATTTTCTAAGCAATATATCCAGGGTCATTTTATTAAGTCCACTGAGAATGATAATTCAATTATAAGAGCAGTGTGTCCAGTCCAAGGAAAAGAGAGAAAGAGAGAAAGAGAGAGAATGAGAGAGTGAGTGAGTGTGAGTGAGAGAGAGGGTAGGGGAGAGGAAAGAAAAGTGGTAACTGCTACTAGCCTCTATTGCTTGTTTGAACAGTTTTGATAGGAGCTTTTAATACATGTAATTTTGACGCCAATACGTAGTGTTTCCAATACTCAAGGTATGATAGCAATAAATTATACTATCAGTTGAAATATGAACGACCTGCATTTGATTGTTTTAAACAAAGCTTTTACGTCATTTCCTTGTCCATTCTGTTTATCACAGTTAACGTAGTTGCACAGTGTAGCCATTTGTTAACGAATAATAAAATTCAACAACCATTATTTCAATATTTATAACAGAAATAATGAGAAAATATCTCTTTCACGCGTCCGGACTTGTTAGCAAGAGCCTATACAGGTTTTCTTACAGTTTGACATGGCTGGAGTTGTGAAGATCAATAGTTTGACAAAATTAGTAACTGGAGACACAATTCCAGTTTGTTTGTTCATCTTGTTTATTAAACTGGGTATTAACGACATGGTTGTAAACATTTTTCAACTTATCAATCTATCTGCCAGTCTGTCTGTATAAATGTCTATATGTCTGTCTGTCTTCCTGCCTGCCTATCTAGCAACCTGTTTTTCTGTCTATTAAACTCCATTTCCTTCCCGCTTCCATTTTTTTTAATCCCCCAAGCTGAGCTTGTGTATGTATGTATGTATGTATGTATGTATGACTGCATGCATGTGTATGTATATATATGCATCTACATATACACGTACGTTTGGTAGTGTCTTGCATATGAAATACCATATGAAATATAGTGAGTTGAAAAACTACAATCATCTGAAATTAATTGTATAATTAATTAACCAAAACTCTGTTGATATATTTTTTTTTAAAAGGGAGAAAACGCTAATACAATCGATTGATCGAAATTGTTCTGACATTATATATGATGTTGATTGGAGTAAATGTGATCTTTAAAGCATACCAATGAAAGAAAAATTAGATTACCTCAACAGAATAACTCCAGCAGCTTCCGGTCCGCTCCCGGTCCCCGGAAAAGATTCTGTTCCTCAGAAATCACTGTACTAATTGTCCTATAAAATATTACAATGTTAAAAATGTAATTGATAATGCGAAATTGTTTTTTTTTTCTTTCAGCCGACTTGTCATCCCGAGTACGGAGTGCGGACAAAAACTCAGCGACAGCTGCGCTAACAATACTCCGATATTACAAAACACATTAGCAACGTTAGATATGATGGCGAGCATTCAGCCACAGTTACTCTATCATTAAATGTAACAGAATAGGAGCTGCCTATTCTGAATATGGCCACATATTTTCTATTATTTTCAAGTACCTCGGCTTAACTAATGCTTAACTAATTGATGTTGGTGACTAATAACATAATTCCATATTTAATGCTATCAAATCGAAATTTGTTGGAATATATCTAACACGGTTATTTCTAATTGACATTTTTTTACTAATACCTTCTAATGCAGATTAATGGCTAAGGAGAAATAATAGCAATTGAATTAATGTTCAGTCCACAACAAATAAAGATATCAGTAATAAAAATTAAACAATGTAGAGAGTTACAGTAATAGCAAGAATAGCAAAGCCAAAACTATTTGAACCTGCATTGAACCTGACGAATATGTAAATATCTGATTTCCTTGTAGGCAGTTACAACAATCATTTACCATTATATAATTTTTCCATATTGAATTATCAAATGTGTGCGAGAAACCATCAAACTTTGATTACCAAACAACATGAATTTTCATATAAACGAATAGATATTTTCGTAAATAAGAAAGAATAATTTTTTGCCCAAACTGTATTAAACGCAGATTTCATGAAATCTTAAGACTTATAACCAAGAAAGAGTATCCATATAGTATGGGAAAAAAGACAATTCTCTTTGCCCTGAAAATTGTAATAGAGTAGCTGGAAAAAAGGAAAAGTATTGTTCTACATGGCAATCCAGTTAAACACAAAATAAACGATATGGTGAAAAATGCAGGAAAGAAAGCAATAAGTTTTGAAACAACGTTGTGAATAAATAAATGGCAAAGTTTTAGTGTTTCTAGAGCAACACCTTCTATCGGCAAGATATAGCAAATTTGATTTTAATGGGAAAGCTCAGGAATTTAATGCAACAGCATTAAAGCTATTATTAAAGGCTTCATATACAGCATATTTTGTGTTTTAAAAGAATTAAATCTAAACACGCAAGTCACAGGCGTAAATATTTTAAAAGTTCATGAGAAAGTGTAAGCAACAATTACAAAATTGACTTTATGGAATTCACAAATTCTAAAAGAAAATTTCAAGTTCTTTTAAGCAGCATCTGAACTTCTAGGAAATCATTGCGAAATATACTTGAAATAAGATGTACTTTCTGCATCAATTCAAGGAATTTTCTGGCACTTAATAAAGCTTTTAAATGAATAGTTTATCCTCAAACCATGCCAACCAACAAAATGTGAATTAAAGATCAATTCAGTGCAAAAAAAAAAAAAGAAAAAGAAGAAATGCTACAGCTAAATGAACTAGAAGTGATTTCTTTAATTGAACTTTCATGCAACGCTATTTTGAAGCAAAGATATGAGGTTGATGTGAAACTGGATTTTCTGTTTTGGTTTTCTTAAAAAATAAAAAAAAGTATTGGAACAGTTTTATGTGGAGCAGGAATTAAGGCGAATAATTAATTTCTATTTCCTCAAATGTACAACTGTATTGTGGTAACAAGCAATGCCACGAGGGGTTGTTTGCTATCACACACCTGTACACATAAAACAAAATGATAAGCTTCACACATATATAGCATACACAGCATACATTTAAACACCCATTGCCTCGGCGTAGCTTCAGAAAAAACCCTGTACACATACGTCCACGTATATATATGAATATGCACGCATTTATACAAACTCAGAACACAAAGACCAATATGCAATTAGATATATTACTCACTACAAACTTACACGCACACCCATCCAAAAATACTTACTCATAACAAGAAAACAAAAATTCCACTCCACCCAAGACAAAATACCACTAGTATCACACCATACATACACACATATCACAAACAAATAATGGGCCTTACAGCAAAAACACAGTACACCAAAATTATTCATTCAAAAAATGATCATTCATTTAAAGCATATTAATGCCCTATAGTTATGTTCTTAACTTCACCGCTTTCACCAGTCATAATCATTCATAAAGAAACTCACCCCAGTATTTCTCATTTAGTTTCTTTGACTACTGGCAAAATGACAGTCATACCAAATTGCCAATCAAGCCGCGCACACATGCACACAAATACTTCCTTGAGTAAATGTAAAAAAAACCCGACAAATTCTGAAGAAATACAAACTCACACATACGCGCGCGCGCGCGTACACACACACACACACACACACACACACACACACACACACACATCAAAGTATATAAATATACCACAAATACCAGTTGTAACAGTTTTCAGCTGAGGATCGCAGTGACACGAAACTAGAGCCGCGAAACAAACTCTCAGTTTCAATTTCAATAATTAAAAAAACCATATCCATTATAATAAGTGTTGAACATTCCTCACTCATTCGACTGACGTACGTAATATCCCCTCCCTACATACACACACATATAGAGTTAGATGGACATTGAGATTAATGTGTGTGTGTGCGTCTATCTTTACATGTACATACATACGGTATTTACATGGATACAATAGGGTCTCAAATGTAGAGCGAACTGCGAGTGTAACTATAGTTACGTATAATTTTGGTAGCAACTTATAAATCGCATAAAGTACATAAAACGCCAAAAGTATAAAACCTAAAAATGAAAACCGCTAACACTGCTGTCGTTTCCATTTTTACCTAGTCACATTAACATAAAAGCCATTGAGAAAAAGCTTAGCATGGGACTTAAAATGAGTTTGTGATTTAAAAATAATCAAAGATGATTCACCATATGATTTTTCAAATAGCTTCACTTATTATTTTTCTTTTGCTGTTCGTCAGTGTCCCATTTCGTAATCTTATTTATTTTCAGTAAAAGTAATCACCGTAGTTACAACCTGATCATTTCACGATAGGTTATCTTCTATTTCATTCAGTTTTTCTTTTTACTGATGCCAATTTTCAAAACATATCGTAATACGCATGCGAAAAAGCAGCGTTGTGAGTAAAACAAACGTTTAAATCATTTCAAATATGTTTAGGATATATTTGACCCGTACAAAGGCTGTCTACTCAGCTTTTTGCCGTTGGAAATATTTCTTGCTTTAGTCAATAGGTACCAAAAGACCTCAACGGTCGTTTCAAGCCATCTTCTGGCGGAAGCGTCGAATGCATCTTTAGCTTCTTGGCTATCATTAGCACCGTTAAAATTTCAAGAAGCTTTCGGAAATCACTCATATGCTTAGCATTCTAAGCCACGTTAATCTAAGTGGAGACAGCAGCAAGGCTATTCTTTTTGTGGGGATGTGGGTGTGAAGGAATATACAATATCAGTTGCTACATGTCTTTGTTTTGATATAATTTTTTTCAAGGTAACATCCAAGGACTACAGAATAGTTATGAAACCATATAAATTTACAATTTGATGAATTTTCCTATTTTATCTTCTTTATTGCCCACAAGGGGCTAAACATAGAGTGGACAAACAAGGACAGACAAAGGGATTAGGTCAATTACATCGATCCCAGTGCGTAACTGGCACTCAATTTATCGACCCCCGAAAGGATGAAAGGCAAAGTCGACCTCGGCGGAATTTGAACTCAGAATGTAACGGCAGACGAAATACTGCTAAGTGTTTCGCCCGGCTTGTTAACGATTCTGCCTGCTCGCCGCCCTTTTCCTATTTTATCTAAAGCTTTCTTCCTTGGCATGAATAAGTAAATCCTAAGTACTTCACTCAAGTTTTCAATGTGAACAATTACAATGCCAATCTGCTTAGTTTTATTATGAATCTATGAAATTACAAAATTTAATCATCTAAATAAGAGTGATGCTTTTGTGAAACTTTTGCTTTCTGATATAGAGCCAAAGAATACATTTTGAAGAATTTCTGCTACCATCCATTTGAAAAATTGGAAGATTGACTCCCTACATGGCTCTCAGCTTTTAGTATATTGTTTCCTTTATGACTTTATATATTGTTACAATACATACAGCGTTTCTCTTGCATTCCACTCATTCAATCACTCTTGGATTTTCAGTCTGCATTTCATTCAGAGGTGGTTCACTATACGACTGGACCTTATTCTTTGTCTCTATAGTTTAACACAGTCCACCAAAACAATAAATTTCTAAATTATACATGGGCAACCATTTTCGAGAAGTAGGCCACATGGGACATGGAGCATCATCAGGCGGGCCGCACTACTAAACAAATTCAAGGTAACTTTTCGTTCAGCGTGCTACTCAGTCAACCACGCGGGCCACAATTCGCACATGAATGCTTTAAATGTGGCGTTGCCATAGATCTGTATTGTAGAATTATGTTTTAGTCTTTCTTTCCATTGCCTATTACTGTTCCCAACATTACCAGTACTCTGTCGTTGTTCATCTCTGCAAATTCTATGACAAGCAGTTTAAATTTTTCACATCCATAAAGCTGTAATAGCATACATCAGGGACTCAACTTACACGTTTTAAATTGTAATATTTTATAATTAAATAATCACTTTTAAGAAATTGTGTGCATAAAGTCATGGACTGCCATGTTGGCTTGGCGATAACTATTAATACCCAGTACCGCTGCCGTAGTCTCCTTTAGAGAGACTTAGAAATATTAATATACATATATTAATATATATATACACAAACGTATTTATGCATGCATGCACGTTTGTATGCATGTATATGTGTGTGTATATATGCATATATATGGGTATATGCATATGTTTATTGAAGAAACCACTATATTCCAGTTTAATCTATTTTATTATTGATGTTTTTACATTCTCTTACTTGTCCATCATGTTTAATTGAGAACGCACACACAAACACAGTCAAACACATATACACATTCACTCACACACATCCCTATACATACATACATATGTATATATACATACACACGTACATATAAACACATAGATGTATCCTCACATGTATGTATATGCACATACACACATACAATTACACGCATTCATTCATAGATTTACGTGCGTTGTTACACACATGTGCCACTAATATTGAATCTCTGACCGAGTGCATAACATTGCTGCAATGTACTAATTTCGTTTCATTTTTTCCATCGACTAATTGGATGATTAATCGATTTTACTGAGTCAATAAATGAGTGGACAAGAAATTTAGCACACTGGAATAGAGTTTATTAATGACTTTGTAGGTCTTCACAACCTGACAGAACAAGTCACATTTCAGGTAGAACGTATTATATCGTCAGAAAACATGGCTGACACTAAAGAGTAGGCTATTGTCGATGCTGCTTATTAGCCCCAGATTAACCGTATCCAATGAAAGCGCCAGGCCAGAACAAACCCGGACATTGCACAGGCCTGCAAAATTTAATCTTAATGAAAAGTTGTACATATGCTATTCATTTTGTGTTTGTGATTTTACGTTTTTAGGAGTCACGCTTTTCCCGGTGCATTTCTATGGTAAATCTTTGTAGTTTTTCACTGCAGTGTGTTTATTTGCATCAGTTTATTAAGCAGTAATCACATGATAATTACTGTAAATAATATTTTCAACAAATATGTATTTCTTTCCTGTTCTTTTAATTTTGAGTAACGCCTATTAAATTTTTCTATATTCCTGCATTCACAGATTTCCATATGTAAGATTAGTGAGTCTTCAATTGCAAGCGCAGTATATTAACATTACTACGATCCAAAATGCTAGTTTCTCATTTCTGTTTTTGTAGTAATTCCTCTGTAGTGAGCCCATGTCGTGTACTTTGTCGTCTATTTACATGTAAGTTCCTCACTTCTTTTATTCATCGTTTAAGAGGTGGAAGTTGCAGCCTCCCGTACCTCCGATTTAGCCAAAGGCTGATCTTCATGCAATAAATTCCGGTGAAAATCTTTGATCAAGAACTAAATGTTGACATCAGTTTTCAGGCAGAAGTAGTTTTACGACATTTGATATTTATTCAGAGCTGCAGTTCAAATTGTATCAATATTAGATATTTAGCTTTATTGTTAAACAATTTACACCATGATCCTTGGATTTTATGGGCAATTTGAAAACTTTGCGAACAAAAAGCAGCTCCTCCCCGAAATTTGCTCGTATTTCTCACCATACCACGTCCTTCTGGCTATTCTTATTGTATCCTCGGAACATTGAAGAGTTTTCTATGCGACATTAAAGGCATAAGTTCGTTGTAATCGTTTGGCTCTGATTTACACTCAACAGGTATACCCATAAGAAGTTTTACTTAAAGATATTGCCAAAATTATTAGAATATTCGGCTTTAGGGAGACGAGGAGATCTCGTCTTCACAGAGCTTCGTCTTAAATACATTCAAATTTCTTCAGTAATGTAATAAGTGATGTGTGAATATCAAAAATATCAGCAAATATTTTCTTTAAGCGAGTAAACATTTTTGCAATATTTCTCATGCATCAGCATTAGATATTTAAGGTTTATTGCTTTATTAATTAGTTTAAACAATTTTCTCCATGATCCTTGGATTTTACGGGCAATTTGAAATCATACCGAGCAAAAAGGTCATTCATCCCCAAAGATTTTTGCCTGTTTACAATTTAGAGCTCGTTTAAACTTTGTATGCAGTCTAGCCCGTTTGGATAATAAGCTGAATATGTAAAAGTCACCTAAAGTCCCACTCTTTGGTACTTTTTGCAGGTTTCCATGAGATATCCCCATGATAGACAAAATAGAGCTGCTGAATAAAGCTTAAACATTTTGAAAAGGAAAAGGAAATGATCGCGTTATAAAAAAAATATTTGATCTATATACTAATGTTATTGTGTATCTTTTTTGTAACGCCACAACACGAAGGAGAGAGAGAGAGAGAGAGAGAGAGAGAGAGAGAGAGAGAGAGAGAGAGAGAGAGAGAGAGAGAGAGAGAGAGAGAGATGGTGGGAGATAGAGAGGGAGAGAGAGAAGGGAAGACAGAAGTTTTTTTAGAAGCGAGAGGTTGAGTTTATGTAAGTGTTAAGGTAAATATGCAAGGGAAAGCGTGTGTAGTGCAAGGGATAGCTAAACAGGAAGAGGGCGAAGAAGAAGAAAGAATATCAAGATATAGTAAGGTTTGTGCTTTGGTTATTATGTTCTTATATTTCACCACACACCTCCACTCCTCCCCCCCCCTCTCTCTCTCGGCTTGTTTACAGTGCTTTGGAAATTGTATCTTAGTATAGAAAACAATGGCATCTTTTAGATTAATGTGAGAGCACTGTTAGTTCTTGAAAATCTATACAGATTTGAGTGAATAGTCGGGGATGTTTCAGGTACAGGGAGAACGACAGTCCTATCAGTGCACAGAAATGTCTGCAGTTAGTCTGTTATTTGACAAATTAATTTTAAATTATATCAAATTGCATTGGTTTTAAATTTTATCAAAAATATAGGTTCTTAATAGGTACAGGGCGGAAGTTGTTGCATTTTTAATTATAAATTCTCGTGTCGTCTTTCAAGTGTTCATTAGACAACTTTGTACTTTAGACTAGTCATCTTAGCTGTCATTTTAGCTGGGATACAAAGGTTATGAGTGAAACGCTTGGCATAGTTGAATTGTATTATTCCACCCATCCTCCCTGTAGTCAACCACATGTTTGTTTTCTTTTTTTGTTTCCTCTACTTTTCAACATTAAAGCTGAAATGAATGAAACTACAGCAACTTTCCTAAAGTATCATTAAACTAAGACTGGAATGAAAAAATTTCAAAATGTCGGTAAATGAATGTATTTTTTGCACGAAGCCGACATAAATCTCTAAGGGATAAGTAAAACAGGGGAGGAGTGAGGGGTATATGAGATTAAACAACGTTTGTACTTTTATTTGTGGCTATTAGTAGTACTAAAGAAAAAAATCTACGCGACTCGAAATGCTGAAAATATGAAATTATATTGATATTTTTAATTCGTCAGTCCACACACACACACACATACACACACACACACACATAGACACACACACACACACACACACGAACACACACACTTTACACTCGTACACACACTTTCACATGTACACAGCAAATAAGGCAGAAAACTAGAACTAAATGTAAGTATTAAAAGAGAAAAAACAATATGGATCAAAAAATTTTATACAGAATTTCAAAATATCTGTTGAAATAAATTCAAAGAATAAACTTGAAATTGATATTCTATTTTTTAATCTAAATTTTCAATTGACTTTTGAAGATAAATTTGTTTCAGTATTTACAAGGTTTTACGTAGATTTGTACATTTAAACATCACCATCTGCAACATATTGGAAGGTGCCGTAATATATTTGACAGGTGTCCAGGATGTGTTGTTTTTTTTTTTTTATATATTTTTAGTCAGGTTTTACGGATCTACGCGTATAGGAAACTTGTTGGCTGCAACCGTAATCTGAAATGATCCTTTCGAAAAAAATTACTCGTAATATCTTGTTTAATAAAATATTATTTCCTCGATAATTATCGATATTGATGAATTGACAGAAGCATTTTGGAATTGGATTAAACGAGTCTGTGGTATTAAGAAACGTCTTTGTTTCCTGATATACAAAATCACAGGACGACTACAGCTGGAATGCATTTGGTCCTTGTTCATTTCTGTTGCAGTTCGCCTACAGCTGAATCAACAACAATGATATCTATCCTATAATTCTTTCTACTCTAGGTACATGATCTGAAGTTTTGGTGGAGAGTAACTAGTCGATTACATCAACTCCAATGCTCAATTGGTACTTATTTTATCGACTCCGAAAGGATGAAAGAGAAATCGACTCCTTTGACATTTACTTAATAATCCTTTCTATTGGAAGCACAAAGCCTTAAATTTGGGGCAAGGGATTAAGTCGAATATATCGACCCCCAGTAAGTAAATGGTACTTAATTCATCGACTCCGAAAGAATGAAAGGCAAAGTCGACTTTGGCAGAATTTGAACTCAGGACGTAGCGACAGACGAAATACCACTAAACATTTCACCCAGCGTGCTAACGATTCTGCCAGCTCGCCGCCTAACATCTACTTAATAATAATACCAAACATGTCCGGAGTTACCTTAAATATTTACAAAAACCTCTATAATATTACTCAATGTCAAATAGATTCTTGCACGCTGCGTAATTTTATAACCTTTTTCTAATTATAACATTTTTAATTTTCACAGCATTAACTAACTTAACTTAATGATCCAGTCCCTCTCACCGCAATAGGTACTGTCTATAATAAAGTTTATCTGGATGGAAAATGGCTGAATAAATAAGAAGTTCACTTCGTAATCACGATGTCAAGAGTTCTATCCCACTGTATGTTGTGAGTCAAAATGAATAGATGGAAGTCCATCAGGTGAATTGCATCTGTAATTCTGGAAAAAGTACAGCTGTGACGCACGTTCATTCTTACAAGATAACATTAAGTGTACGTTAATTCATTGGCTGAAAAACCAAGTCCTCATCGAAAAAGGCCGCTAGAGATCCTTTAATTTTACCGAAATAAACAGCATGAATTATCATTTCTCGATTAGTGTTTCATTAGCTAGTAGCAAAGGATTTCAAATCCTGCCATGGAAGGGGATAGGTTCCATTGCGTTGATTTCGAGTAGATACGTTGCTACACGAAGAAAATTTCAAATGTTTCAAATTAAACGTGAGACGGTTGATTAGTCCAGATCCTCTCTGATCCTAATAGACCTATGACCTAAGGTTTTCCAGTCATAACAATTCCCCGCTGTGTATTACTACACTATTTTCTTTCTTAACGCGTGAACAGATTGGTGTTAAGGTGATTGGTAAAGCCTCAATGTGATTGCTTCATTTTTTTGGCCCTGTAGTGAGATATGTTAGCACTATTTTGTTGTGGTGGCATAGCACAGTCATGTTACGCCCAAAACATCCAATCACTGCTGGCCACGGAAGGATACACGTGACGCAGCGATGAAGTGC